>NC_133364.1:53048124-53090293 GCF_049309525.1 Garra rufa
AGTAATTTCTCTAAATGCCATTTTAGATGTTTTCTGCCTCATATGTAGCTCAGCCAATCATAGGATTGACAAAGCTAATAGGTTTGTGAGCTAATTAATTTAAAAGATATAAATTCTACTCTATAAAATATGATAATCAAAGCCAAACTAATGGAAATTTCCAGATAGTACCTTTTGTTCCCCGTTAGGATATAAAAACTAGAAATATGTGTGTATCTGTAATAGCGGACCTCACAAGTTCTAAATGTTTAAACCGGAACCCCACAAGTGACTCAGAAACAGACATGGAGAAATTTTTGTTTGAATTTTGTTACATTTAAGTGATATTTATTATTAAAAACTGGTCATAATCTTGCTTGATTTTTTATACATGCGTAGATCCACTGGAAATGGTGGACCCCATAATTTGGTAAAAAACGATGGACCCCCTTATGGGAGAAAAACAAGTATGTGTGTGTGTGTGTGTGTGTGAGATAGTCATGCTCTTCATAGGTTTGTGGGTGGCTCTTAAAAGAACCGTTTTGGGGAAGTCGTGAGGACTTCAAACACTACTCTGTCGGCTGCCATGCTACTGATCCCTCCGCCGAGAAGTGTTCCATGAAGAAATCCCTCACTCGGACTGCCTCTCTGAAGGAGTTGTTTGCTGCAACCCGACCCAGACCTGGCAGTGGCTCCTCTCCAGCTTGTCCCATGAGCCTCACAGCAGGTGACTCTCTCCCCTCCGAACACCTCATGAAGTTGTGGAGAACACACGTCGCCTTCACACACTTCTCCGCAACTTCAGGATGGGCATCGATGAGCCGTCGGTACATCCTCCACTGTGCGGAGAGGATGCCAAAGGCGTTCTCCACCACAAGCCTGGCTCTGGAGTTCCTCCGCAGCGGGAACACCTCATCAGCCACGAAGACATGGGGCTGGGGTCCTCTGTCTTCAGCACCAGATAGAGGCTGGTCAGGAGGCAGATGAAGTGTGCCAGCCTGGAGAGCCTGTCCAAAGGTGGAGTTCGCCAGAATCCCACCATCACTGTTCCTGCCGTACCCCCCAACATCGATCACCCGGAAGCGATACTTTGCATCCACAACGGCAAGCAGAATGATGGAGAACGTTCCCTTGTAGTTGTGGAACTGGGATCCTGAGTTTGGGGGTGCCTTCAGCACCACATGCTTCCCATCCACCGCTCCAACGCACAGAGGGAAGTTCCACCGCTCCTGAAATCCCTCTGCGATGGACCTCCAGTCTTCGGTGGTGGGCACAGCCATGTAGTCCTCCACAAGGCAGTCCCAGATGGCAGTCACTACCTGGGCGACGATCTGGCACACAGTGGAGACACCAACCCGGTAGCTGGACGCTATCGTCCTGAATGAGTCCCCTGTGGCAAGAAACCTAGAAAACATTTTTATAAATATTATTACAAGTACACTTGTAGTTACATCAACAGGTATACTATTAAATGGATTATGGTATATTAAAATGCCAATAATCAAGCACTACATATTGCCTGTAGTTGGTGTCCTGGAGGGTGATCCTCGCTCCGATGCGGGACAGCAGGTCATCGAACTGAGTGCGGCACAGGCGGAAGTACCGCTGAAAGCAAATGATGAAACTCGCCGAACTGGGTTCGCCTCTGAAGGGTCTGGTGAACCCAAATACCGCGACGATGATCCCTACGCCGCTGTTCTGCTCACCAGAGCAAATACAGAGCAGTGACTCTCTCGATAAATGACCGATCAACAACAGACATCTTGTAAAAAGATGGCCGCCAACGGGGTTCGAAACTTTTGAAACTTTCGCCTCTGACGTGTGTAAATTTCACTTCAAACTTTTGTTTTCACGCGCGTCAATTTCGCTTTTGACGCGCGAATGAACACAAAGTGGTCACGCGTATAACAAGACGCGGCAGGCGCGAATTTAGACGCATATTTGCGTTTGGTGTGGGAATAGGAAAAGAGGAAAGAAGATGGAACAAAATATATAAAATAAAGAGAGGAAATAAAGAAAATAATACAAATAATGTCAATATAATCAAGTGAATAAATTGGTGACCGTTGTTCAGGAGGCATCAGGATTTAGCAGCAGGGCATACTTATAAAGAAGGTACTGTATTTTACCATGAGAACGGTATAAACCAGTGGTTCTCAAACTGATGGAGGGGGTACGTGAACAAAATGCTGAGCTTTGGCATTTGTTTATTTCTACCCCAACTTAAAGTAACATTAAAGTAAGTATTTCTAACAAGCAAAATGCCACTTTTAGTATAAAAACAGTTAAATGTGAGTAAACGGTCAAATGACATTGAGTTACCTCAATTTTGCAGTGAAACTTGACTGCATCCACACCAGCAGCGTACGTATGATTGAATGTCCACAGAGAGTGCTGCTTTAGCAAATCATGCTGCTGTTCATTGTGTCTCTAAAGTAGATTTGTAGCACTTAATAGCATGAAGATCAAATGTTGACAGACTGTACATAGAGATTGATTTAAGAAACTCGTCGATACAGAAACATGCTGTGAGCGTTATTGTTTTTCATGTTTAAAATATGAGCAAGAATCCTATTTTCTCTGAACATCCAAATTGTTTCAAATGTTGATTTTTCTAAGTTAAACAAAAAGGTAATATTAAGTGAACATTTTACATTTTAAATGTAGCCTACATTTTAAACACAATATTGTCCGATTTTACAATAAAGAAATAATATCCAACAAAATCCACAACAGAACTGGTGTGAGTCTCCAAGAAACAGTGTTTCATCAGTGAATGAATCTGGAGCTTTCAAATTTTCAATGTCATTTTAATTTAGTCTACATGTAATGCCTGGAAAAGCTACCAGTCTCGGATGGAGCATTTATTATTATTATTTTTTTAATTGTAGCACTTTGGGATTCTGTGTAAATATAAAGTATGGTATAAATAAAATTTATTATTATTATTATTATTATTATTATTATTATTGTTCTCTTGATTTGAGAGCTAAGGTCTCTTCTCTGTGAGCTCTGTGCGCAGTCATATCAGGCTCTTAGGCCTTTTCCCCCTTCCTGTTAGGCTGCTTCTGTCTTTGAGCTTGGCAGTGCTCCATTCACTCTAGAGCAGGGAGGACGAACTCTGGTCTTGGAGAGCCACCGTCCTGCAGATTTCAGCTCCAACCCTAATTAAGGACCTGTCCACACGGAGACGGATAAATTTTTTTCGTATTGGCGTTTCATCCACACGGATCCGGCGTTTTAGAAGACTGAAACCGCTATTTTTTGAAACCGGGTCCCAAAGTGGATAAATCTGAAAACGACACCCTCGCGGTTTCGTGTGTACAGCCAATCCGTATATTTTGTGAAACGATGATGTCATCACATCACGTGTCGGCTGCGTCACACGTAACAGCTACAACAATAATGACGGACTACATGATTGTGTTCATGTTGCTACTAAGCCTACTAGCTTTATTACAGCAAAATCTATTGCTTCTATGCAACTGTTATGAGCAACAAGCGAGAATGTTCACATCTTCGTCTTCTTCTCCGTGTATAGTGTATCTCTATGGCAGAATTACAGCACCCCATACTGGTCTGGCATATATACTACACCGTTTTCAGTGGTTTCGTGTTTACGGAACTTTTTTTAGAACGAGGGGAAAAAAATGATCGGATAGGGAACGCACCGGCTTCGTGTGGACGGAGATAGAAACTCACCTGCCTGTAGCTTTCTAGTAACCCTTCAGATCTTGATTATGCTGTTCAGGTGTGTTTGATCAAGGGTTGATGCAAAACTATGCCGTTCACCACCCCTGGTCTAGAGGGTCTCCTATGAGTACGCCGCTCCCAAAGAAAACCTTTGGGTCCCATCTCATCTCTGAGAATTAAGTCCTCTGCTCCATGGAGCTTCGTGAGGCAACCAATCCAGGTGTATTATGCTTCTGTATGCAAGCTTCTCCCTGGAGCTCCAATCATGTGACTGCCCTTATGGTTTAGTTGGCAGTGTCTCCTAACCTTAACTCAATTAATGTCATGTTATGTCAAGCTCTGGGGGCTGTTTCAAAAAGACTCTAAGAAAAGCTGGTATTAAAGTCCAAAACCTGACTTGAGATAAAATAACAAATCAATCTGGGTTAAAGTGGTTCCATAAATGAACATTTAAGGTCACACAGTCTCACTAATGTGATCCTGGTTCAGTCAGTGAAGGCAATTTGATGTGCACACTTGTTCTTAAGCAGTCCTTAATGTCGTTTATGGATCTATTTGTACTGTTTAATACATTTGAGATGTTGTGTTTTCCTCAGGGCATATTCTTCATCTGTAAATGTTAGAAAGTCATGCAAACATATCAAGTTTACTGTTAGGAGTGGATGAGGTTTACACTAGTAATTTATTTCCTTAAAGACTCATTTAAGATTTGTGATTGTTTTATATATATATTTTTAAAACAACATCATTAAATCTTGGGCACAAAACAATAAGAACATTGGTACGTAGTGTATGGTTTTTATTCATTTTTAATTATTTTTTTTTGCATTGCATTTCCTATGTACTTTTTATGTTTAAAGTAATAATAAAGTTAAATATTTGTGTGGGGGAGAGTCAGTGCACCGGGTGTGTGTGTGTGTGTGTGTGTGTGTGTGTGTGTGTGTGTGTGTGTGTGTGTGTGTGTGCGCGCGCACATTTGGATGGATTAAATGTAGAGCACAAATTCACCATACTTCAGCACATCTCACTTCACATTCAACTGGAGTAAAAATATTGCCTGTTTTCTTTTAAAGGATATGTTCTGATGTGATGTTTTTTTTATTTTTATTTTTTGTTTTACAGTAAGTTATGGGGCATTTTCCATTTAAAATGTCAGTGTAACAGACCAGTGGTTCCCAACCACGTTCCTGGAGGCCCCCAAAGACTGCACATTTTGCATCTCTCTTTTGTCTCACAGCCTCATTTTAGTGCAGGGGTGCACAACCCTGTTCTTAAACATTTACCATCCTTTAAGTTTAGCTCTGACCCTGATCAAACACACTTGAACCAGGTAATTAATCATTTAATTAGAGAAACATGCAGTGTTTTGGGGGCTCCAGGAACGTGGTTGGGACTCGCTTTAACAACCCTTTTTTATTATTGGCTAACATCATGGCCCCCTTAATAAAACCTCAGAAAGAAGTATTGTGTGATGAATTGTTCATCTGATGGTTGAGTGGGGAGTTTGTCCATTTTCCTTGCCTTGTGGCATTAAACTGGGATTAACTTTTATTTCTTTTTTTTCCCACCTTAGGCCCAACAGCACTGAAAGAGGAGAGAGAAATACTGAATGAAACTGAAGAGAAAGATCAGTTTGAGAATCTTCATGTTTTTATAACTGGAAAAAAATCATTTTGTTCCTTACAGTCAAAAAATTCATCTACACAAAAAAGAGCTCAAAAGGCAAGAACTAGGAGTTTTTTCACTTGCTTTCAGCGTGGAAAGAGATTCAATGAACAAGGAGAATTTAAAGTCCACAAGAAAATTCACACTGGAAAGAGGCGTTTCATCTGTCAACAGTGTGGAAAGAGTTTGACTCGAAAAAGAAACCTTGAAAGTCACATAAGAATTCACACAGGAGAGAAGCCTTTCATCTGCCAACAGTGTGGAAGGAGTTTCAGTGAAAATAGAAACCTTAAAAGTCATATGAGAATTCACACAAAAGAGAAGTGTTTCATCTGCAAATGGTGTGGAAGAAGTTTCAGTAATCCTGAAAACCTTAGAGTCCACCTGAGAGTTCACCCTGGAGAGGGGCGTAACACCTGCAAACAGTGTGGAAAGAGTTTCTCTAGAAAAAGTTTCCTTAACATTCACATGAGAGGTCACACTGGAGAGAGGCCTTACGCCTGCAAACAGTGTGGAAAGAGTTTCTCTAGAAAAAGTTGCCTTAACATTCACATGAGAGGTCACACTGGAGAGAGGCCTTACGCCTGCAAACAGTGTGGAAAGAGTTTCAGTCAACGAGGAAACCTTGACAAGCACATGAGGATCCACACTGGAGAGAAGCCTTACACTGCAGAGAGGCGTTTCATCTGTCAACAGTGTGGAAAGAGTTTCAGTCAAAATGCAAACCTTAAAGTCCACATGAAAATTCACACTGGAGAGAAGCCTTTCATCTGCCAACAGTGTGGAAAGAGTTTCACTCGAAAAGTAAACCTTGAAAGTCACATGAGAATTCACACAGGAGATGACTCTTTCACGTGCCATCAGTGTGAAAAAAGTTTCAGTAATCCTGGAAACCTTAGAGACCACCTGAGAGTTCACACTGGAGAGAAGCCTTACACTTGCAAACAGTGTGGAAAGAGTTTCAGTAAACGAGGAAACCTTGACAGGCACATGAAGATCCACACTGGAGAGAAGCCTTACATATGCAGTCAATGTGGAAACAGTTTCAGTCAACGAGAACACCTTGACAAGCACATGATTATCCACAATAGATAGAGCCTTTTTACCTGCCAACAGTGTGGAAAGAGTTTCACTCTAAAATAAAATCTTAACAGGCACATTAAAATTCACAACAGAGAGAAGGCTGACAGATCCCCTCAGTGTGGAAAGAGTTTCAACCAAAATGTATAAAACAGTTTTGGTCCTTGATTCTGTTTGGTTGAGCCACATCTGAAGCTGTTGTAAATTACTCTACAAACTGACATTCTTTGTTACCTATGTGTTGCTCGGAAAAAACAATGTAGGGTCCAGACCAATCATAAACAGTTGTTCATTATATTTACCAAATAATAATTTTTCATTAGATTAACAAATGGTCACAGACCCCCTTTCACCCAATCCACAACACTGGCAGCCATGTTAAATGGTCTTACTATGGCAACCAGGACTCCTCTGCCAGACCAGATAATCTTTACAACTCAAAAGTATGTAGAGAGAATTTTCCCCAATACTCTAAAAAGGACACATACTACCATAGGAACTAACATCTTTCATTAATTCTTAGAAAAAGCTTTCTGTGAACAAACAAACACATATCCTCAGATCATTGTGAATGTTACTACTGTTCATTTATTTTGTCTTTTGTATTGTGAAATGTTTTTATGCATGTGTTATGATATACCACTACTTAGTATAACACATATAACATGTTTGGTCTTGTTGAATTCGTTGATGATCTAAAAAGATGGGTGTCTAATTTTTTGATACCTATGCAACAAATTAGTGTTTTAAGAATCTTTAGTAGTTTTTTCATGAACAACCAATCCCAGCACATATGCAAATACCATGCTTACAGACAAAGAGTTGTAAACTTTCCCTCCAAAAGCAAAAGTCACCATTGACTCTCTAGCCTTCCAATTATCAATTAACCTGGCCTCTCAATTACCTTTATCTCCTAACTGTGACCCACATAGAAGATAAAGGCTTCACACAGAGACTCGCCTCAGTTCTCCTGGCTTTTCTCAGTTCTTTTAGTCCCGTGTCTCATCACCTTGCTATCTTCTGGTTGATAAGTCCCAGAGCCGATGCATCCGCGCCTGGCAGGCCTTGAACTCCTAGGAAGATGAGGAAAATGAGCTAGAACTCTCCAGAACCCTAAGCCTGTGCCAGGCCCTGCAGCCTTGTCTTCTCATTCCCCAAAGTTCACAAGATTTCAGCTGGGTCTCTTACTCAGCTCATTATTCTTCTTCACTTTCCACCTTGGAAGAAACTCCCAATCACCGCAGAGTCAGGACACCTTTGGAACTCATCGCTCTTCAAACCTGGAAGAACGTGATCCCAATTCCAAAACCTTGAAACCATCAAGACTTTCACCCAAAACTGCATCCAGACACTCGTCAATGACAAAGGCAATGCAAGTATCATACATTTAACCAAACAAACATATTTGTAAACCCCATTGTAAAATGGCACTGATGGTTTCATTCAGGTGGTTAACTGACTCTTTTCATAGGCTCATTTTTCTTGTTTTTCTATTGGCTCCATTCATCCAATTTGACTTGACCTTTCTCCATGTATGAGTGATTGTATGTTTGTACGTTTAGATTAGTTATGTGTTAGTACTTACTTAATAAACTCTTGTGCACAAATTACATGGGTTTCTGATTCTGTCTTGTAAATTAATGTCCCGTTACGATTCTGATCAAGCTACAGGCTTCAATGGATTAAAACTGTAAGAATGTTATTTTTTGCAGCCAAGAAAATATCATTGCTTAGAGTTGCTGTGAAATTAACCTGAATGTTCGCTGGACTAACAGATTAGTCGATGGCGATATTTAATTCTGCTACAGTTAATTCTGGCATCTGATAATTGTAAGCATAATTAGTCAAAAGGGAAATATGAGCTAATTCACAAGAACTATTTGTGAGGAACTACAGTTAAAGTCATCAGTTTACATCTCCTTTTCAGAATCTGCAAAATATTCCCTTACATAAAGCATAAAACAAAGGATTCTAATTAGAATTTCTATCACCTTTGGAAGCGTTCCTTGGATTCCATTAGGAATTGTCTTATAGGACAAGGCATAAATGTCCTGTAGGATCATTTCTACATGATTTTAATGGGATTCAATTTTATCTTGAATCTTGTTGAAAAATACTACTTTTTCAATGTATCTGTTACAAATGTACTCCGTGCTGAACGGACGAGACGGAAGACAGGATCACGGTCAACAATATTTAATATATAACTCTTCAAATGGTTCAAAACAGGTACAGCCAGGACTATTCACACACGTAGAACATCAAGACGTAAACGAAGACCGACAGTGTTCTGAACAGAAAGACAGACTGGATGACTGGATAATTCAACACAGGTGACACAGATGATCAATAATTACACACAGGTGACGGGGATGAGGGCAAAAGGAGGCACAACCAAATCAGACAGATAGAAATGGGAAAAACCAATGAAAAACAGACAGAACTGTGACAATACGCCCCCCTCCTGAAAGGCGCATCCTCATGCCTTAGAAAAACAAAAACAGACAAGAGGGGCGGAAAACCAGGAAACCAGGGGTCCGTTCTTCGTACCTCGCTAACTAAGTTAGCTGGATTTGATTGTTGACGATTTTGCGTGATCTTGGATCGCTCGGTTCTTCGAAGCTCATCCGGGACTTGCTGTCATAGCAACAGGTGCGCCAGCTTAAACCTGCTCTGGAGCAGGTTTATTTCATGTAAACAGGATTTAGGCTGCGCTCCTGTCGGGTTATGATTGGTTGAAATGGCGAGGTCACATCTGATTGGTTAAAGAGCACGACTGACGCGGACTGACTCACGTGGGAAAAGAAAAGTATCTTGCAAGAAAGTATATATCTTTTTTTACAGTCTATGGTATATATACCGTTCAAAAGTCTGGGGTCAGTACATTTTTTTTTTTTAAAGAAATTGATACTTTAATTCACCAAGGATGTATTAAGTTAATAATGAAAAAAATATTAAAAGTTAATAATAAATAATTTACATTGTTATATATATATATATATATATATATATATATATATATATATATATATATATCGGAGGTTCCAAAAAATATTTGGCAGCACAACTGTTGATATTATCCAACATTGATCATTCTAATGATAAATCAGCATATTAGAATGATTTCTGAAGGATCATGTGACACTTAAGACTGGAGTAACAGCTGATAAAAATTCAGCTTTTCATCACAGGAATAAATTCTATTTTAAAGTATGTTAAAATAATAATAAAAAAAACATTATTTTATATTGTAAAAACATTTTGCACTATTACTGTTTTTTCTGTATTTTTTATCAAATAAATGCAGCCTTGATGAGTATAAGAGACTTCTTTAAAGACTATTACAAGTCTTACTGACCCCAAACTTTTGAACGGTAGTGTATAAAAAAATAAAAATATAAATAAAATAACATATCAAGGAAAAAACATGTAACATGGGCAGCATTAACATATTTAATGTGTTCACAACTTTTTGCCAGCCCTCTCTCCTTGCTTTTCCAGCCTTTGCAGTGTTCCCTTGCGTTTTAAATAAACTCTGAAACTCCTGAAATCCCTCAATCAAGAGTTCTTGCTCTGCTGCAGAAAAATACTGAGCGCGCTCCTTCGTCATGTTCGCCGACCAATCAAAGAGTTGCCGATCAATGTTTCTACTATCGATACGTATCCCCTTTTAAGCCACCCAGTGATCTCAAATAACTTCATCCAGCTATACTAATCATCAACAACAGGTGCGTTCGGAGAACCGGAATAGCGAGCTCATAGTTAGCACGATGATTTGATCTTAGATGTGTCATTTGATCTTGGATGTAGTAAGCGAGGTACGAAGAACGGACCCCAGGTAAAAAAAAAGTGCACTAAAATACACTTTAAGTATACTTAGTACACTTTTCAGTAGTGTACTAAAAGTGCTCTATTTTCGCACACTAATTTTGTACTTATTGTACTAAAAATAGTATTAAGTATATGTTAAGATAAACTTAATACCATCTAAGTGTACTCAACTGTGCTATTTTGAGACACCATGAAATTGAACTAAAATGTGCTTTTAACATACTATATCTGTATTTAAAAATATATATTTAGTTACAACTAGAAATACACTTGAACCCTACTTTTAAACATTTACAAATATATTTATGACTAATTTAAAGTATAACAATAATATATTAAAAGAATATACAAAGTGTGAAAAAAGTGTGCTAAAATACAATTTAAGTACACTTAGTGCACTTCCCTAATGTACTTAAAGTGCTCTATTTTCGGGCACTGATTTTGTACTTAATATACTAAAAGTTATTCTTAAGTACTTCTTAAGATAAACTTAAGATCATCTAAGTGTACTCAACTGTGCTATTTTGAGACACCATGAAGATGAACTAAAACGTGCTTTTAACATACTATCTCAGCATTTCCAAAAATGTATTTTGTTTCCACTTATAATACAATTGAAACATATTTCATAAACCTTTAAATATACTAATTATGCATAAAAAATAAACTTACTGATTATTTAAAATACATGAATAATATATAAAAAATGTATACAAAGCGTATTTATAATGTATTGCCCACATATTTTTATTAATAAAAAATACACTTGTTGATTATTTAAAATACATGAATAATATATAATAAATGTATACATAGCGTATTTATAATGTATTTTTTATTAATAAAAATATGTGGGCAAGACATTATAATTACGCTTTGTATAAATTTATTATATATAATTCATATATTTTAATTAATTATTAAGTGTATTATAATGAATAAAACTGTATGGGCAATGCATTATAAATACGTTGTCACGAAACGTGTAGGAAAGCAAAAAATAACGTCTTCAATAAAAAGTCTTCAATAAATCCTCAGGCAGAGTAACAATAGACAGGAATGGCGGGAGAAGATGTGCACACAACGAAGGAACATAGGTGTAACGCTTGTAGCCAAACAAAAAAAAAGGAAATCAAACAAACTTATAAAGGGTAGATAATTACAACAACATGTGGAGGGGATCACACTAATGAGTAGGGCTGTGCAATAAATCGCATGCGATTGTCATGCGTATCTCATCAGTAAAGCCGGTTCTGTGATTAGTAGTAAATCTCCATCACGTCCGTTCAGATGGCGCGGTATTCAAAACACTGAGCCGTCGATCACTGAAAAGCGGATGAATCGCATTCGATTTTGAACGCGATATTGCGTAGCTTTTCAGTGATCTACGTCTGAGGCCCCGTTTACACGAAGGGAAAACGCAGATATTTCCCTGCGGTTTGGCCTCTCATTTACACGAAAACCCCGTTTTTATCACAGAAAACGATTATTTCTAAAAACTCCGGCCAAAGTGGATAAATTAGAAAACGCCGTTTTCACGTTGTAGTGTGGACTGTGAAAACGGAGGCTTTTGAAAATGATGACGCATATTTATAGTCATGTGACACATATTGTACCAATAGATATCTATGTTTACACCAGTAATTGTGCCTGCGCTATTCACACACTGCTGCTAAAGAGATACCTTGTACACTCTTCAAATTACAGTCCTAAAATGATGACGGAAAATTTACTCACAGTTGCTGTCCTGCAAAACATGACGACAACTGCTTTTCAGATAAAATATGAATGAGCGTGATATAGACGCGTCAGTGGATAATGAGATATTTCCGTAAATTATCCCGCCAGAAGAATTGCGTGAAAACTTATTACGTCTGTATAATTTTGGAGGCTTTACGCATGCGCAGTAAGGCGAATTTGATGTTTTCCTACGTTTCAGTGTGGATGAGAAACTTTTGGAAAACGCTTGGAAACGCTAGTGTGGACGGAGAGCGTTTTAAAATTAAAACTCCGTTTTCAAATGTATCCGGATTAATGTAAACGTAGCCTCAGTGTTTTGAATACTGCGCCATCTGAACGCAGGTGATGGAGATTTACTACTAATCACAGAACCGGCTTTACTGATGAGATACGCATGACAATCGCATGCGATTTATTGCACAGCCCTACTAATGAGCAGGAAGACCAAAAAAGGGCATGGGAGAAACCAAACAGACAGTCCAATTGGGAAACACTGGGAAAAACCAAGACAAACAGTCCAAGGGCGGGACATACACTTTGTATACATTTATCATATATTATTCATGTATTTTAAATAATTAAGATGTGTATTTTTTATTGATAAACATATGTGGGCAATACATTATAAATACGCTTTGTATACATTTGTTATATATTATTCATGTATTTTAAATAATCAGTAAGTTTATTTTTTTATGTATAATTAGTATATTTAAAGGTTTATGAAATATGTTTCAATTCTATTAGAAGTGGTAGCAAAATAAATTTTTTGGAAATGCTGAGATAGTATGTTAAAAGCACATTTTAGTTCATCTTCATGGTGTCTCAAAATAGCACAGTTGAGTACACTTAGATGATTTTAAGTTTATCTTAAGAAGTACTTAAGAATAACTTTTAATATATTATTGTTATACATTAAATTAGTCATAAATATATTTATAAATGTTTAAAATGAGGGTTCAAGTGTATTTCTAGTTGTAACTAAATCTGTTTTTTTTAAATACAGATATAGTATGTTAAAAGCACATTTTAGTTCAATTTCATGGTGTCTCAAAATAGCACAGTTGAGTACACTTAGATGGTATTAAGTTTATCTTAAAATATTCTTAATACTATTTTTTAGTACAATAAGTACAAAATTAGTGCGCGAAAATAGAGCACTTTTAGTACATTACTGAAAAGTGTACTAAGTATACTTAAAGTGTATTTTAGTGCACTTTTTTTTTTACCTGGGAGAATTACCACACTCAAAATCAGTTTAAGTGTTAGTGCTAATAATGCATTCATATTAGGTGTACTTTAGTACAACTTTTGAGAAAATGTACTTCTACTACAATACATTACTAATAGATTTTTAATAAAATCAATTTAATATAACTTAAAATTACCACACTCAAAATCAATTTAAGTGTTAAGGCTTATAGTTGTCACGTATCTGGTCTATCCTGTCATTATGAACTCTTGCACCACACATCATGGACTTCATTTCCCACAAGCCACTGCTCTAATCACTGCATTCACCTTAGAGCCCTGCACGGGCCTTAAATCTAAGCCCTAGCCCGGCCCTGGCCCGAAACGCACAGGCTGTAGCCCGGCCCGTGTCCGACAGCTTATCAAAAATTTTGGCCCGAGTCCGACCCGAAGCCCGTCTTTTTTTCCGCCAAACAGCTTATACTGTTACAGCCATTAAAATAGACCAGATTCGTATTTAATAGAAAGTTTATGTTTTTTTCGTTTAATTTTTTTTTATCAGAACAATTTAGAGAAATGTTTGGAGTTTTTTGTTTGTTTGTTTTTTAAATGTAAGTTTTAGTTTTTTAAGTGACATCGATATCCAAGCGGTATGTGGTCCACAGTGAGTTTACTTAATTTAACCTATATATCAAATCAACACTTGACTAGTCTACAATGCAATCCGCAGATATAAAACAAACATCAATATATCACAATGTTAGATTTAAAGTTTATTATCACCATCTCAGAACAAAGGCATTTCGAACAGGGCAGGCAGCTCTGCTGCGCAAAATCGGAACATACAAAGTCGCAGTGGTAAAGTAAACGAATAATGAACAAATATATAAAGAATAAATAATAATATAGAAAACTTCAAAAACACAACTTTACCACGTGGCAGAAAATCTCTGTGCTGCGCAGAGTATGTAAGTGGAGTGGAGCGGCAACAATTTCCCCCCGCGCTCCTTGCATTTAATAATCGCTCTGCTCCAGCTCCACTCCTCGCTCACTGATATCAGAAACACCGCTCCGCGTCAAAAAAAAAAATTAAGTATGTTTGAAATGTAACAGTCCTGTTCATAAAATATAATAAAATAACAGGAGAGTTTCAAACATAGTGTGCAATATTTGTTCCGACCACAGCTAATAATTGTCAGCATTAAAAGAGTATTGCTGCTTTATCCAGTGCAAAGTTTGTAATGAAAATAATACGTTTTCGTCAGTTATTTTACCTACAGATCACATTATTTCTGATTTGAGTGATCCATCTCTATCAAGCTAAACATGTTTAACATATGATTTCCTGCTTAATGTGCAGTTATATTATGGACCATTGGCATGAATTGTACTCATGATGGAGCGGTGGTGGAGCGCTCTTGAAGAGAGTGAAAACCATGACGCTCCGACTTTTAAAAAAATCCGCTCCTTCCTCCATTCAAAATCACACCGCTCCGCTCTGCTCATACGCACACATTAAATCTCATTAAACTTTTTTTTTTTTTTTTTTTCTAAAGCAGGCCCGAAGCCCGATATGTGTGCAAGTTATGACGTGAAAATTGGCCCGAAGCCCGGCCCTAGGGGCAAAAAAAAGTCGGGCCCCGACGGGCTCGGGCTCAAATGCAGGGCTCTAATTCACCTGCTCTCACTTTACTGATTACTGGTCACAGCTGCACCTCATCACACTGTCTGCATTTAAGCCACAGACACACACACTTCCTTGCGAAGTCTTATTGTTCCTATGGTCGTAATTCTAAGCGTTTATCTCTGTGTTGGATTCTCTGTGTATGACTCTGGACTGTGTACCCCGTTGACGATTCCTGCTACCTGCCATTGCGACCATTGCCTGTCTATTGAACTGTTTCCCAGATTACCTACGTTGTTCCTGTTTTCTGGTGATTATTCCTGCATGTTGACGATTCTCAATAAATGCTGCAAATGGATCCGCACGTCTCAGTCTGACTCTCTCTGTGACAATAGTGCATTCATATTAAGTCTACTTAAGTACAATTTTGGGGGAAATGTACTTCTACTACAATACATTACTAATAGATTTTTAATAAAATCAATTTAATGTAACTTAAAATTACCACACTCAAAATCATTTTAAGTGTTAATGCTTATAGTGCATTCATATTAAGTGTACTTAAGTACAACTTTTGAGAAAATCTACTTCTACTACAATACATTACTAATAGATTTTTTTAAATATTAACTTATTTTAAACTTAGGATTAGTATGTAAACAGTCTACTAATAATCAACTAATGTTTAAAGCATTTAAAGCACGTCTTTGAAAAACACACTAATAAAACTCTTTTGCATGTTTTTTCTGTAGTATACTTTATTTTAGTACACTAAAAATTTATTTAAGTATTACTGGTATTTAGTATACTTTTTTCAAGTGTACTTAAGTCCTACTGACGTATAAACATACTTTTAATTAGTGTATTCATAGTGTATAAACATCACACTTTAACACAAAAAAATAACAATGTACTAAAAATGTATTTGCGGGTATTTAAGTGTATTTTCATTGCATTTAAGTATATATTTTTTTCACCTGGGAAACCAGAGTCAATGAGAGAGGGGGCTCCGGCGGAGGACGCAACCCACGGAGGAGGACCAGAACAAACGTCCAAGGGGCAAACAGGACAGTCCAAGGGGGCGACGACTGTGGGAGGAGCCAGGGAGGAAACAGGAGGGACCTGAAGCAGGAGAGCAGGACCCAGATTATAGCCAGGATGACGGCCCACGGTGGAGCAAGGACCGCCGACCGACAGAGGCAGAGCAGCTGGTGAAGGAACCCGAGGCGGAGATGGAGAGCCGAGGGACCAGGGTGACACCGCGGATCCGGAGGGCAAAGGTGGAACTTTAGGCTCTGGCGACCGAGGCAGAGGCGGAGTTCCGCGGCCGAGCCGGAGCGACAGAGGACGAAGGCGGTGCTGAAGGGAAGGAGGAGCCTGACAGAGCCGGAGGGACAGAGGGACGAGGCGAAGCCAGAGGAGTGGAGTCCTGAGGCGGCGGATGGTCAACGACTGACCAAGGCGGAGCCGGAGGGACGATGGAGCCCGGTGGAGAGCCGTGGTGGAACCACAGGGTCGGAGGGCCGAGGTGGAGATCTGGGCTCAGAGGCTGGAGGCTCCAGCCATGCCACCGATGTTAGCTGGCATCCCTGCGGCGAGCCCACTGCATAGATGGTGGGCTGAGGGTGAGCAAGGGGACTGACTGATGACCTGGGAGACTTAGGACGGCTGGGCGGAACCAGCGGGGACTCAGGACGGCTGGACGGAACCAGCGGGGACAAGGCAGATTCAGACAGAAGAGGGCGGGTGGGTGGGAGGGAAGTTTATGTCAGCCAGTGGCTCCGTGAAAAAGTCTATTAAACCACATGATTCATACTCCTCGATTTCAGAAAGGAAGTCGATCAGGTCCCCAGAGTTTTCCATCTCACCCCCAGCGGTGTTGCAGTTGGCAGGGCTCTCAATTTCCCTCACTTGCTCCACGTCGCAATCCACCGTCACAGATGTAGAATCCGGCTCACGCACCTGATCAGCTGGAGAGGACTCCGGTTCTGTCGCTCGCGGCTCTAATCCCTCATCCGCGGTGCGCTCGGGTTCACGCTCTGCATGTCGGGGCGATGATTGGCTGCTCTCTGGGTCATGAGCGGGGCTGGCGTCCTTCTCGACAAAACCGACAGTCCAGGGAGATCCACAGCCAGTACCCACTCGATACATCCGGCGAGGCTCTCTCGAGGACCCTCCCCGGACAGCTGCATCTTGATGTTGTCATTAAGTCCGTTGCGGAAGAACGTGCATAGGCAGCTGTCCGGGTAGTGCGTAGATGGAGCGAGGACCATGAAGTCTCTGGTTTGGTCGTTGAGAGAGCGTTTCCCCTACTTCAGGAGGATGATGAAGATGTTGGGGTCGTCCATGAGGAGAAAAAAATAAAACACTGATACAAAAAACAGAAAAGAAACGCAGGAAAAGGTGCCGGGTAAACTGTTGTTGGTCGGTCTTTCTGTTACAAGTGTACTGCGTGCTGAAGGGATGAGACGGAAGACAGGATCACGATCAACAATATTTAATATATAACTCTTCAAATGGTTCAAAACAGGTACAGCCAGGACTATTCACACACGTAGAACATCAAGACGTAAACGAAGACCGACAGTGTTCTGAACAAAGACAGACTTATAAAGGGTGACTGAATAATTCAACACAGGTGACACAGATGATCAATAATTACACACAGGTGACGGGGATGAGGGCAAAAGAGGGCACAACCAAATCAGACAGATAGAAATGGGAAAAACCAATGAAAAACAGAACTGTGACAGTATCTATTACTAACCAATAGTTTTTACAGGTTACATCTGATGTATTTTGTTACCTACATTAGTGCACAGCATTAGTGCAAACATTTCTAAGGTACTGATAAGACATGTTAAAAGTATTTAAACTCTTTTAAAAAGTTGCCAGAAACTGACAGCATTTTCGACAGTACCGTTTTAGAATTGCACAATATGTAGAATTTCTATTCATATTTACTGGGTTTTTGAGCATTGTACACCCTGAAAGTGAGGTGCCCGCGCCAGCGGAGCATCCTCTCATCAATGCATATTGATGCATTGTTGCAAATTTTTGGTTCACAGAATTTGGACAAGAGGTGATTTAATACAGGGCAGACTTCTGTACAGCCTGTCAGTGTCACTGGCTGGCCTTGCTGTATTATCATTGAAGTGCAGAAAAGGTGTGCTGCCAGTTCATTTCATGCCAATCATGAAGAGGTTCAGGATCTTCAGCTGGATGGCTCACAGCGGACCATGTTGACGTGCTTCACTTCTGACCTCTGCCTCGTTGCTGTGTTCTACCTGTAAACAATTATATGAATTATACGTGTATTGGTCACCCCTATACAACGTTTTCACCTTGTCATAGAAAATTCTCAACATTGAAGACATCTCAGAACTGCCTAGAAACCTTGCTATTTAACAGATATTGCTGATGCTTTTTACAAAATTGAATTCATTAATGAAAAACTATTGGTAGCTAAGTTTGAAAGTATTATACCTTCCCATATCAAGATTTTGGAAAATGCAACAGTAAACCAAACAGAGAAAACCTCAGCATTCAACCCTCCTTGAAAACAATAGAGATAGAAAATAGTAACAAGAGAAACACGAAAACATCGAATAGAGTATTTATAAATCACATTTCTTTACATAACTTTACCTTTGATTATTTTTAGGAAATACAAATAAATAAAAAAATAAAAAATATGTGCGTGGTGAAAGTGCGTGTGTTAATGTTTGTGTGTGTTTGCGATGTTTGTGTGTGGGGAGAGAGTGTGTGTGTGGGTTTGCAGTACGTGTGGATTACTGGTCGCTAATGGCAGGGAGGAATCATTTTAACGACATAATATTCAAGAGATGTACAACAGGTATTCACCTTGTGATCCCGCTCGCACTTTTCAGCATAAGAGACTCCTTTCACTCTGCAGCTGGTGTCCAGAGGTGCAGCACGCACACACAAACGATCGCTCGTCAACTGAGGCTCGTAGCGATCCACCATACCCAAACACAGCGAGATCATCTCCGCAATGCAGCCAATGCGTCTAACAGAATTCAGGTGACCTGCATCTCTCAATATGGTCGCTCTCTCTTGCAGCTCCACCTTAAATACGTATCCTCACTTCCTGTAATTAACTTCCGCTCGGCCATAATGAAAAAAAAACTTATTTTATTTTCCACATGTTTTGTGCTATCGCCACACCCTGGACCACAAAACCAGTCTTAAGTCACTGGGGTATATTTGTAGCAATAGCCAAAAATACATTGCATGGGACAAAATTTTTGATTTTTCTTTTATGCCAAAAATCATTAAGAAATTAAGTAAAGTTCATGTTCCATGAAGATTTTTTGTAAAATTCCTACTGTAAACATATCAAAATGTAATTTTTGATTTGTAATATCCATTGTTAAGAACCTAATTTGGACAACTTTAAAGGTGATTTTCTCAGTCTTTTTGATTTTTTTGCATCCTCAGATTTCTGATTTCAAATAGATGTATCTCAGCCAAATATTGTCCTATCCTAACAAACTTATTTATTGAGCTTTCATATGGTGTATAAATCTCAGTTTTGTCAAATTTAACCTTATGACTGGTTTTGTGGTCCAGGGTCACATTTTAGTATCTCAGCTTTAGTAAATTCATGATCAGTTTATAAAAAGATTCAACACAAGGATTGTTTAACTTCAGTTTTGTGAGTTTATTATTTCTTTGAATATTAGTGTGTTTGTAAACTAGTGAACTGTCATAATTTGAAGGAAATGTATGTTCTTCATTATATTATTTGTTCATATGCTTGCCTTTTAACAAATAAATCAACTATATATTTTGCAAAAAAGGTTTATAACAGGCGTAAACAGGGATTGACAACTATTAATCTAGAGGGCAGGGTCGGGTGGGCTTCCTATAAACCATTACTGTTCATTTGATTGGAGAGAATACAGCCCCGCACCCCTTTTGTCAAAAACTGTGACACAGCCTCCATCAAACACAACACCACACCCAGCATTTAGGAAGCTTAAGGGACATCCTGCACCCACCAACCAACCAAAGCCCTGCAGGGTCCCTAGCGCTCACTTGTATGTGGAAAGAAAACTTTTATACTCTGAGGCTTAAATCTGCACAAGAGTCATTCCGAAGCTTCAACTGAAGATCAAAGACTTCAAACATTCTATTTATGTTCATGATTCTGTCATTGTGACATCATACTGCACATTTGAATCTGGCAGTGTGTTCTTCATGAGCAGTAAGTAAAGCAGACGCATTTCACGGTAGTAATTTGTCTCGAACACTGCAAATTGGGTTGGGGGGGGGGGGGGCAGTGCTTAATAAAATTGCTCCAATACTTGAACAGGGAAGACAGACGTATTGGACGATAGAGACCCAACAGAGACAGAATGCACAGACTTTGATTTAAATATATGAGGTAACTGGGGAACACAGGTGCACAGAATGACTAACTAGACTAAAGGAAAGGAAAGCGACCAAAAAAGGGCACACAGAAACAAAAACAGGTCCATATTCCTGGCATATCATCCCCCTTCTGGAAGGTGCACCCTTGCACTGATGGAACAACACAAGGAAGAGAATGATGAACAGAGTCTAAGTTGGAGTCGACGGAGGGAGGAGCCTGTCTCTGTATGTCCTTGTGTCTCCCTCCCTTTCTCAGGGAACAAGGGTTGTAGTTGTAACCCGAAACGGCGATGTTAAAAATGCTAACAATGTCCTTTATTGTGCACTTCCTGTGAGATCTCTTTTCAATTCATGATATACAAATGTGAAGTTCTTACATTGTAGACAGAGCAAACGCATTGTCCATAATCCATATTATTCCTTGCACTTTTATGCATTACCATGTCAACTAGCTATATTGTGTTGACTGAGCTTAAAGTGTACTATGGACAAAACATAATGCTTTAAAATGTGAATTAGAATGCTCCATTCTATATATTTTGTTTGAAACTCTTTCTACACTGAGGGGATCTCTTAGGCTTCTCTTTATTATGAATTTTCATGTGCCTGTCAAGGCTTCCTTTTTGACTGAAACAGTTTCCACACTGTTTGCATGTGTGAGGCCTCTCTCCAGTGTGAACTCTCATGTGAATTTTAAGGCTTCCCTTTTGAGTGAAACTCTTTCCACACTGTTGGCAGATAAAAGGACTCTCCATGGTGTGAATTTTCTGGTGGACTTCAAGGTTACCACTTTGAGCGAAACTCTTTCCACACTGTTTGCATGTGTAAGGCTTCTCTCCAGTGTGAACTCTCATGTGTGTGTTAAGGCTTCCTTTTAGAGTGAAACTTTTTCCACACTGTTGGCAGGTATAAGGCTTCTCTCCAGTGTGAAAACTCAAGTGAATCTTAAGGAATCCTTTACGAGTGAAACTCTTTCCACACTGTTTGCATGTGTAAGGCTTCTCTCCGGTGTGAATTCTCATGTGTGTTTTAAGGCTTCCTTTTAGAGTAAAACTCTTTCCACACTGTTGGCAGGTAAAAGGGTTCTCCGTAGTGTGAATTTTCTGGTGGACTTCAAGGTTTGTAGTTTGAGCTCTTTTTTGTTTAGAAGTCTTTTCAAACTGTAAGGAACAAAAAGATTTTTCTCGAAGATTCTCAAACTGATCTTCAGTTTCATTCAGTACCTCCCTCTCCAATTTCAGCGCTGTTAGGTCTAAGGTGGGAAAAAAAGGAATAAAAGTTAACCCCAGTTTAGACAATTAACAATTAACATCCTGCTCAGCCGGTACCCGAAAGAGTTTAGGCTGGCCATTATACAATTAATAAATAAAAAATCTAGAAAATCTAATGACAGAGTTTAGGATCTATATATATCTATATACAGACTAATCTTAATTTTCCTGTACAATTTTTGTCTCCTAGGGAATAAAATGCAACAAATTTAGAAAGAGACGGTGAAAAAAAGGGGATAAAATCCCCACACAATTCTTTCTGAGGTTTTGTTAAAAGGGCCATTATGTTAGCCAATCAAAAAAACGGGCTGTTAAACTGACCTGTTAGGTCAATGTCAAAGTTTATTTATCTAATTTAAATCACTTTTAAATACAACAAGTGTTTATTAAAGTGCTGTACAAGTATACTAAATTTAAAACAATAAACACATACAGTGGTGTGGAAAAGTGTTGGCCCCCTTCCTGATTTTTTTTTTTTTTTTTTTTTTTGCATGTGTCACACTTTAATGTTTCAGATCATCATCAATCAAACAGACAAATTTAAATATTAATCAAGGATAACCAAATAAACAAAACAGTTTTTGAATGAAGTTTTTTTTTTATTATGAAAGGAAATCCAAACCCACATGGCCCTGTGTGAAAAAGTGTTTGCCCCCTAAATTTAATAACTGTTTGGGCCACCCTTAGCAGGAACAACTGCAATCAAGTGTGTGCGATAACGTGCAATGAGTCTGTTACAGCACTGTGCAGGAATTTTGACTCACTCATCTTGGCAGAATTGTTGTAATTCAGCCACATTGGAGGGTTTTTGAGCATGAACCGCCTTTTTAAGGTCATGCCACAGCATCTCAATAGGATTCAGGTCAGGACTTTGACTAGGCCATTCCAAAGTGTTCATTTTGTTTTTCCTTCAACCATTCAGAGGTGGATTTGCTGCTGTGTTTTGGATCATTGTCCTGCTGCAGAACCCAAGTTTGCTTCAGCTTGAGGTCACGAACAGATGGCCGGACATTGTCCTTCAGGATTTTTTGGTAGACAGCAGAATTCATGGTTCCATTTATCACAGCAAGTCGTCCCGGGGATGTGTGTCCCAAAAGTTTTGTCGTTACCAATAGAGTTCAATGGAACTAACGATGCTTTTGGGAAACGTACCTCATGTCCAGAAGCCGCAAAACAGCCCCAGACCATCACATTACCACCACCATATTTTACTGTTGGTATTATGTTCTTTTTCTGAAATGCTGTGTTCCTTTTAAGCCAGAGGTAATGGGACACGCACCTTCCAAAAACTTCAACTTTTGTCTCGTCATAGTATTTCCCAAAAATCTTGGGGATCATCAAGATGTGTTCTGGCAAAACTGAGAAAAGCCTTTATGTTCTTTTTTTCTCAGCAGCGGTTTTTGTCTTGGAACTCTGCCATTTTGCCCAGTCTCTTTCATGCAGTTGTGCAGGCTCTTGTTGTAGATGTTGTCGTGGGGTCTTTTGTGGTCTCTTGGATGAGTCATCGCTGCGCTCTTGGGGTAGTTTTGGTCGGCCCGCCACACCTGGGAAGGTTCACCACTGTTCCATGTTTTTGCCATTTGTAGATAATTGCTCGCTGGAGTCCCAAAGCTTTAGAAACAGCTTTATAATCTTTTCCAGACTGATAGGTGTAAATTACTTTCATTTTCATTTGTTCCTGAATTTCTTTGGATCTCAAAATGTGTAGCTTTTGAGGACCTTTTGGTCTACTTCACTCAGGCAGGTCCTATTTATGATTTCTTGATTGTGAAGAAGTGTGGCAGTAATCAGGCCTGGGTGTGGCTAGAGAAACTGAACTCAGGTGTGATAAACTACAGTTATGTTTTAACTAGGGCTGGGACACGATTAATCGCGATTAATCGCATCCAAAATAAAAGTTTATGTTAACATACTAAAATTAAAATAAATAAAATATTTATAATTCTATATATAATCTAAATTAGATACAAATATAACTATCCACACATATAAGTATTTTTAAAAGGCTTTACATGTATGTGTGTGTATTTATATATACATAATAAATATACACAGTAAACACACATTTAGTATGTTAACATAAACTTTTATTTTGGATGCGATTAATCGCGATTAATCGTGTCCCAGCCCTAGTTTTAACACTTTTTCACACAGGGACATGTGGGATTGGATTTTGTTTTCCCTTCATTAAGAGAAACCTTCATTTAAAAACTGGATCTTGTGTTTTCTTTGATTAATATTTAAATTTGTTTGATGATATGAAATGTTAAAGTGTGAAAAAAGGGGGACAACACTTTTTCACACCACTGTTAAACAGACAAGTCCAGCACAATCATAAAAACTTAACTCATCTTTACTCTTTGGCTTTTAACACAGTATGAGAGTTTAGACTAGGTCCCCTGGTTTTTAAAGGAACCGTATGTAGGATTGTGGCCAAAACTGGTACTGCAATCACTTTCAAAATACTGTACAACGGTGTATCCCCTCCCGCTCCCCCCTGACTCGAGGTTGCCAGCTAAGCTGCAGGAGTAGGCTGCTTCAAGGAGCTTCCAATGGCAAGTGACGAGTCTTACACAGTAATTGTTTTTTCTTCTGTTATGTTATGTTTATGCTTCACGAGAGATGTTTTGCGAAGTAATTATGTATCGCAGAAATTTACAGATGCGATTAGCCAAATATTTCGTAAAGATGTACTGTAATACCACATTTCAGTCGGAACATAGATTGTTTTCATACCCTGCTCGTGGTGCGATATAAAGCTTTTTATGAATGCATTTAGCACGGCCGACCGCAGAAAATCCACTGTGTACGGAAGCAAAGTTAGCCAAACATAGATGAATCTTACTTGTCCAGGAGAAAATTACCAACGATGGCGTCTATCTTCAAATTCTTCTCCATTTTCAGCCGTCTCCATCTTTCAAAGGCATCTTCTATACAAATCCTGGTTTTATTTCGGACTTTAACACAACGTATTTCGGGTTCATAACGAGGTCTTTTAGGTTTCGTAACGTTATACATGTTTTATCCGACACCTTCGTATAGCCGCAGCTGTAACAGAGCTGGCAACCCGGATCACGAAACTCTACTGACTTCGTGATTGGTAGATAGCTGGAGGGTAGCGCCTCAGACCAAAACACAAAATGACAACAATAACATCAGTTGAGGGCTGCAACTCTCACTTTTAAATGACAATATCCTGGCCGGACCACTGTTGTCAGTGATATAAGTATTTGAAATGAACATGATTTCTTAATGTCTAGTGACATGTCAGGGCCGTTTTATGATTAACTGACATAAATTTCTTACATACGGTTCCTTTAACCTTATGGGAAAAACAATCAAAAGTAAATGCTCAGTGGATCTAAGTGCTCTTGTTGGAGTGTATAGCTGCATTAAGTCAGAATATTCAAGTCCATTTAAACACTAAAACCAAAATCAATTAAAATCGAGTTTAAAATGAACAGGAAGCCAATGGAAAGGTGCCAGAATTGCTGTAATATGTTCTTGTTTCCTGTCAACATACGAGCTGCAGCATTCTATACCAACTGCAAATGTGTGAGAAAGCTGGTTAATATCTAATAATAATAATATGTGTTACTCTTTCAAAGTCACTAAAAGATAGAAATGACTTCACTTTGGATAACTGCCTCAACTGAAAACAACTAGCTGAAATTACTGAATTAACCTGTTTATCTAGTTTTCACTCCATAATAACACCCACATTTATTACATTGGGCTTCACATATAATCTTAAAACACAAAGATCCAACTGAGAAGAGTCATGAGCACCCCTGGATCCAAATACCACAACTTTTCTTTTCTTCATTAAACTTAAAAAAGAATTTTTCAGGGCCAACCAGGTTTATTGTCTTCAAGACAGTCCAACAATGGTGCTACGGACTTTTCACCTTTCTTTTTCAAAGGCATATAAAGCTGAGAATCATCTGCAATTAAATTAAACGAGTTGGGGGTCACGTGACGCTTTAAGAGTGGCAAGACGTTTCTGACCGAGCTCCTCGCCACATAGCTGAAATTCACTCTTTCACCGTCTTTGGGAATGTCCTTTGATTGCTGATTTTTGGAATGGTGTTTGCGACAAACTATCTGTAATATATAAAGAGACGGTTACAGCCTCCCATTAATTTGCTTACCAGGTGTCTTGCCCTCCACTTTTTTTTAAATATTCAGATGTCTTTAAACCTTTGCTGATGTTGGGGAGGAAATTATGAATAAATGGGTTGGGGCAGAACCCCCTCTTATCAAGGACTGGATAATCTTGAATAAAGAAACCATACTTATGGAAAAGATTGTACACATATTAAAAGGTAAATTTAAATCATTTGAGAAGCTGTGGGAAAGTCCTCTGAACTGCCTTGGTATTGATTATAAGTCCACTATGTATCCTTAGCTGTCCTACATGCTGGTATTGTAATAATGTGGACCACACTGTGGTTGTTTTTGTTGTTGGTTTATTTTTTGTGCTTTTCATTGCTTTTCCCTTTTTTTTCTCCTTTTTTCCCTTTAAATAATTTACACTGTTTACCCATAAATGTGTATGCAAATTATTCTGAAAAAAAAAAAAAAAATTTAAAAAATAAAATAAAAATGAAAGAAACGAGTTGCCATATTTCCTACAGCTGGACCCTAATTTATAGAGAACAAAATAGGCCCAATAATGGAAGCTCGAGGAACTCCACACGAGAAGGACGCTGAAGAGGTCAACATTCCTACGCAGTACCCTTAATACCAATGCAATTTTCTAATTGAGAAATCAAGATATTATGGTCTACAGCAATGGTTCTCAACCTTTTTTGGGCCAGCGCCCCTGTCCATTATCCAGGTCCCTTACCGTCCCCATTAAATAAAGCACAGTCTAATTGTTCTCATTGAAGATTAAAGTTGATTATTATTATTATTATTATTATTATTATTTTGTGTTCATAATAAGGGCTCTTATTATATTTATAATAATTCAAATGTATGCGATCATTAGGATTTTTAGGAAATTAATTTAAGAATGCATTGAATTTATCAAAAAAGACAGTGTTAAAATAATTTACTGTAAAAAATTACTTCATAGGTGTAATAACATTTACTAACAGAGTTTTTAAGCAAGTTGGTGAATTTCATAGCTAAGCTTCAGTGTTTGTTGAGATGCTGATACTGACACCCAAATTTAAATAAAAATTCCTGTTAAACTTTACATAAGAGATTTTAGTTTGTTCTTTCATTCCTGGAACTCTTGAACACCCTTTTGTACTGCTGTGATATGTCAGGATATTTTCTATTAGCTTTAAGTGAAAAATTGTATTTACCCCCATTTTTGAGATTATATTGAATTCCCGTTTTTCTGACATAGTGTACACTGTTATTTTGGTGGGTAATACCACATTTAGACATGCAAATGGATGAAATGTAAACTCAACTATATTTCACAAATTTTGAGAATATTTCAAAGTTTGCTTACAAATACCTCAAAGAAAACTAACTACAATGCTAAAAGTTGGGACATTTTGTAAAATGAAAATTTTATAAATATAAACATTTTTTCAAGTCTGCAATGCACTCCAAAACAATTGGGACAGATACAAAATAAAAGTGAAAAGGTTGTAGAATAACTAAGTAAACTGTTTTGAAACACAGGAGGCAGGTGAATTGTAAAAGGTGAGGGTATCATCGTTGGGAATAAAAGGAGCTGCTCAGTCTTTGCAAGCAAAGCTGGATCATGGCTCAAAATTTGTTTATATTGTGTTTGTATTTGTATTTAATTGTCCGTCAACATTTGTTCTTCATGCTATCAAGTGCTACAAATCTACTTTAAAGACACAATGAACAGCAGCATGATTTGCTAAAGCAGCACTCTGTGGGCTTTCAATCATACGTACGCTGCTGGTGTGAATGCAGTCAGTTTCACTGCAAAAATGAGGTAACTTGATGTCATTTGACCGTTTACTCACATTTAATCTTTTTTTATACCGAAAGTAGAATTTGGCTTGTCAGAAGTACTTGCTTAGTTTCAATGTTTCTTTAAAATAGTGGGGTACAGTTAAATGAATGCCAAAGCGCAGCATTTTGTTCGAAAGCCCCTCCATCACCTCACGTTTGAGAACCACTGGTTTATAGCGTTCACATGATAAAATACAGTCCCTTCTTTATAAGTTCTGCTCCATTCTGATGCCTCCTGAACAGTGGTCATCAATTCACTTGATTATATTGATATTATTTTCTTTTTTCCTCTCTTAATTTATTTTATATATTTTGTTCTACTTTATACACGATATAGAAGTGTACAACTTATACATTAAAATCGTATACCTCACATTATTACATCTAAATTTAACCTGAATGTTTGTTTTGCCTTATTTTTTTTCTTGACTTTTATATTTACAGCACTGTTTTCTCCTATTTCTTACTATTTTTCTCTATGTTCTAAAAAGAACAAAAAATTAAATTCAGTAAATTAAATGATCTTACTAGAAGAATTGCATTTTAACAACAAATGGCCAGTGTGAAAGCAGGATATTCTCAGCTGCACTTGAAGGCAGCATTAGTTTGTGATCTCAACATTTCTGTCAAATGTCAAAACATTTCTACACCTGTGTGGCATTATTCATAAATATCATTCATTTCAGCTTTGAGAATAAAAACCAACCTGTTTGTTCCTCGGCATCTTCATGTTTGACTTCGAAAGTTTCTTCAATGTTTATGTCTTCGTTCTCCTTTTTAATGAATGCCATCTTTGTTTGTTCCTCAGTATCTTCATGTTTGATGAATGTTTCTTCAATCTTCATGTCTTCACTCTCCTCTTTAATAAACACCATCTCTATTATAGAGTGTCACGTGGATCTCTGTCGATTCTCCAGTTGTTTTTCTGTGTGTTTGTACACTTTGTCCTGTTTAAGATGAGAATAATTAATAGAAAGAACAATCGAAGCAAACTAAATCTCTGGGTGCGTCTCAATCACCTCATTGTTCAGTAGTCAGTGCACTAGTAAGACATTCAGAGAGTTAACAGACTTATAAATAAAATGTATAAAATATAAAATTACACAGAAGGTAATATTTAGGTAGGCTATTTTTGTTTATCTTTGGTATTCAATTATTTGTTTATAACAAACGAGTGAAAGCACAACCCAGGATGATTTCATGGAAGTATAAATTATACTTCCATGAAATCATCCTCGGTTGTGATTTCACTCGTTTGTTGTTGTCGTTTGTAGTCCGCGTGCCGCTGAATCGAATCACTGAATCATTTCACAAATGATTTGATTCAAATCGGATTCTGTGAATCGGTCACTTCTTATCATCACACGATTGATTCATGAAATAGACGTACCTTCTCTGTTATTAAAGGATAACGTTTTAAGACTACTTTATTTAACACTAAATAAAGCATTACAACTTTATATTTAACAATACGTTCATTTATTTTACATAGCATGTAAATGCTTTAATTTGCATTGATTTAAAAACTTTAAAACCCACAAACCTTCACGTGAATCACAACAGATGAGGAGCGCAGCGCAGCTTTATGACGTCACACCAGACCAAAATAAAAGTCCCATTGGTGCACTGCTCTCTAGAATCACAAACACATAGGCTGCGTTCGAAACCGCATACTCAATGAGTAGGTACTTAATTTCAATAAGTACTTACTTAACGAGCGCTAAAAGAGTACGTACTCTACAGCCAAATCTCATTGAGTATGGATGTGATCTGCACGTCTTCCGCCATGTTGACGTTATCATGTGACCAACGACGTTATAACAAGTGCAACAACTTAACATATAGCGACAGGTTAAATTAATCTTTCTATAAATATCTTGATATTGATGAAATTTGTTCATTTTGTGGTCATGTTTAAGAAACAGCTGTTCTTTTATTGTGATTGTAGTAGATACGTTTTGGGTTCATTTAGGTTTTTGTATTTTTTAATTCTTAAAGAAATAATTTTTGTCAGGAAAACCCAAATTCTTAATTTTTTGAATAAGTTATTTCTTTTGTTTTGTATTCAAAATTGTTTATCCATACGCAAAGCTAACTTAAATTCTTGTTAAATTTCTCTTTTCATCCCTGAGGCTTATCAATAACAAAAACAAATCCAATTTTTGATAAACGATGATGTGAATATTTTGATTATTCAGAGATATTTAATCATATTTCCCTGTGTATATAATTGCATACTATGATGTAAGCAAGCCTAATAGTTATGTTTTTAGTTTTTCTCATTATGATTGTTCATTGTTAAAGATAAATTCCATCTTACCCTGAGCCTGTAATTGTAAGTTAGTTAGTATTAGTAATAAAATGAAAATAAGCACAACAGGTGCTCAAACACCTCATAGCATCAGTAACACAACAACCCTACCTAGTACATCTTCCTCCATGTTTGCAATATCTGCACAAAAGAGACGTGGATCAGCTGCTTGAAGATCTTGTGTTTGGAGGTGTTTTTTGAGGATTTTACACTCAAAAAATGTAAGTATTACTGCTTAGAAATTAAGATTACCTCAGAATGCACTGATCAATAATAATGATAAATGCTGACCTATAATTAATTATATTTTTTAGTAAAACAAGCATGTTTTTTTTTAAATCAAGTAATTAATTAATGCATATGTTAATGAAACTTATATTTTATTTACTGATAACAACATGGATATATGAGTAAAATAATAAAATAACCATGAACATAAATAAAGACACAATGAACAAAGCTTTATTCAGACATATATTTTAGTCTTTCTCTAGATGCTCTCGCTGGCTCTTTGTTCTCTGAGGATGAAGAGACCACAGCAACATCTGGTCCAGATGAGACAAAGAGCAGGTGGAGTGGTGGAGGGTCTCATCGATGGCACTTGACCATTTCCAGGATGCTGCTGTGGATTTCTCTTTTCTCGATGCACACACCAGTCTGCCGCAGACATTTCAGATCATACAAAGATGCACAAATACAATACAAAAGTTGTCATTTTAACAGCACAATTTCATTAGATCTCTGTATTAGAAGTAACACAATTACCAAACTTTATATTAAGTTACAGATTTAACTTTTTTTCCCCACAAATGCTGCTGTCACCTTTCCTTTCAGGTCCTGCTCCACCGCAAAATATCTGCAACAAAGGCACAGAAATCTAGAATCAGAAAAGTGCTTAAAGTTTTTTTTATTATTAAAAAAACTGCAACTTAAGGTTTAAATAGATGTCTGTAGTGTACTCACTCAAAGCCTTTGATGGCAGCACTGCTTCATCAATCACTCTTCACCAGACAAGCATCTCATCTGTCCCTGTAACATCCAGCCAAGATTCAGTTCCCTCTGATTCATGTACTCAATACTACATTTATGTGCTAGCTGTTGTGTTAATTGGCTTTTTATCCAATACAAATGCTCCTGAATTTATCAACAGTACTATTAGACAAATGAAATAGATAACTCATGTTTAGTTACTATATGTACATGTGTTTATTTACATTACATTAATCTAAAGCAGTGTTGACAACAGAGAATTCGACATAAACTCACATAACGTCCATCACTCGTTTAGATGTCTGTTTGGTGTTGTGCTGTGCTCATTTAATTCTCTCAGAACATGTTCCTGTCAGTTGTTAAACATTTAGCAATCATCTTTAAGATGCTACGGTCGCTATACGTAATAAAACGTGTTTTACAGCGAAATCACAAATATACTTTAACGTTACACGTATTGACACCTAATGCAAATCATCAGTTTACGATACAGTAGCTCAACAAATACGATTATAAGACAGGGAACCGTGTTTTGGTTTGTAATACTCACATTTGTAAACACTCTCGTTGCGGTTCTCAATCACGTTCGATGATGACGTTTTAGCCTCCTGTGGCCTCCTGGGATTGAAAAGTGTGCATCAGATGAACACTTCAGAATCTGGGCTGAAGCAGTAGGACATCCGAGGATTTCTCGCCTACTCTTTTATGAATACTGAGGTTTCGAACGTACTTCTTTCTTTTTTCCTACTATATAGTAGGTAAGTAGGCATATTCGAACGCACTTTAAGTAGACGTACGCCCGAATCTCGCGAGAATTAATGCACTCGCCTACTAATTCTCGCCTACTCTTGTATGAATACTGAACATTCAAACATACTTTTTTGCTCGCCTACTGCTTTTTGCCTACTATATAGTATGGAAGTATGCGGTTTTGAACGCAGCCAATGTAAAATTAACCTGAATGATCGTTGGACCAATAGATTAGTCAATGGCGATATTTAATTCTGCTTCAGTAACAACTGGCAGCTGATGTAAATAATTGTAATCATAATTAGTCATAAATTAATTATTAATATACATTTCCCTCTTAAGCTAATTCACAACAACAACTATTTGTGAGGAAGTTTAGTTCAACACTTTTCATCATTCCTTGGATTCCATTAGGAATTGTCTCATAGGACGAGACAAATGTCTTGTAGGATAATTTCTACATGATTTTAATAGGATTCGATTTTAACTTGAATCTTTTAAAAATGTTTTAGAATACAACTTTTTTTATTGTATCTATTACTAACAAATAGTTGTTGCAGTTTACTTAAACTCACCTCGATGTACTTTGTTCATTGTTACATAACCTACATTAATGCACTACCCTGGAAACCAGAGTAGAGTTTAGATTCTAGAGTTTAGAGTTCAGAGGAAAGTCGGAGATATGGAAACATTTTCAACAAGTCGTGGGCAGTGACAACATATGTGTCGGCTTTGTGAAGTGCATTAAGTGCTACGTTTTATAATAGGCTTTAAAATATTTATTTTGTTTAAAAATATTCTAAAACTTATATGTATTAAATATGCCATCCAAAGTTAATTACTTCTTCATTTTTTGTGTTTATTATTGTTCAGGTTTTTTTAGGCAATTTTTTTCATTCGGATCTATTTGCGATCCATTCTGAATAAACAAACAATGCAGTTTACATGCTTCGTCCTTGTTGCATTTTTCAATAAGATATATCTAAACTAATTTCTGTAGTTCAAACAACTTAGAATTGTAGTTGAGAACTTCCGTTATAACGGCTCACGTATTAAAAAATAGTCGGGTTTAAATCGGCTCGGGCTCATAATTACAGTTAATGTGTCGGACCGGGTCGGGCTCGGACACAAGGTGCACGGGCTCGGGTAGGATCGGGTTTAATTTTTTGGGCCCGATCTAAGCTCTAATCCAGAGTATTTTAGCTCTAGTACAAGTATTTTAACTCTTTCCCTGCCAGCATTTTCGACAGTACCCTGTTTTATTACATATTTGATGGGTTGTTGAGAATTGTACATCCTAAAAGTGAGGTGCCCATGCCACAGAAGCATCCCCTCATCAATGCAAATTGATGCATTGTTGCAATGTTTTGTTTGGACTTGAACACCTGACAACTGGACAATGTTTTGTTTATTCATGTATTTACTGATTCAGGAATGTCATAGGAAATTCAGTATGTCAGAACTGCCTAGAAACCTTGTTATTTAACACAGATATTGCTAATACATTTTAGATAATTGAATACATTGATGAAAAACTAGTAGTAGCTAAGTTTGATAAATTTTACCTTCCCATATCAAGATTTTGGAAAATGCAGCAGTAAACCAAACAAAGTCATGACTGAAATGCATGGATGTCTGTTGTTGCTTTAGTAGTCGTCGGGTCCACTGCTGCTCTGAGCTCTGGATCAGCTGCTGTCCGTGGTGCTGAAGCTCCACAGCTTCACAAATCAAGAATTAAGTCAGGGCTCGTATTCACAAAACATCTAAAGGCTTAAAGTAGCTAAAAACTTGCCGATTTAGGAGAAAATCTTAAAAATAACGGCCATGTCAATCCTAAATTTAGGACTCTTAAATGTTTGCTCTAAGAGTATTTTACAAAGCATTTTAGCGTTAAACCTAGCTCCTAAATCTGAGAAACGTTAGGAGTAGTGAAGAGGACTGCTAAGTCACTAAGACCAAATAGCAAACTAGGCCTAACCTCTCTTATGAAAAAAAAAAAAAAACAATCATCACAGAAATTCTAATAGTTAGCCGATGCTTACAACCGGTTGTCAATGAGGGTGAATCGGCATCGGAGTAGACATGTAAATAAATCACTGTTTTACACCATTTACGAGGCACAAAGTAGCTCAACACTTCATTGGTAGACTTCCAAGGGCCCTGACATTTAAAACGAGACATTGAGAACTCAGAAAAAGCGCCGGTAGTTTATTTACAAGAAGATTTATACAGACAGTAACTGCATATATATTGAATACATTCTTTAATGTATAATTAACAAGCAAATGATTGAAGGCCAACTGCTGAATATTGTTTATTGTAGCAAATGAATTAGAAAGGAAACAAATATCTACTGTTACATACAGGCTACTGGAGGCACAACTAAGAGTGAACTGTGGAGATAAATAAAAATAAAAACTTGTATAATATTTCCATGCCTCTCCTGATAAAGTCCATTAATGTAAACAGATATTACAACATTAAATTGAGATCAACTAAACAAAAAGCTAAAATACACTTAAAATCAATTCGAACAAGTCATTTTGTTCAGTTGATGTCAATTCATTTATAATCTTCCAGTTGCTTTGCTTTTCCCAGCAAGGTGAAAGTTTGTCTAATATTTTGATTCAGAGAATTGAGTAATTGTCTCTACATAGTCAAAATTTGAGGGAATCTACTGTAATCACTCAATATTTGAAACTACAGTAAAGCAGATGGTCAGGTATGGCCTCAGAACTACAAAAACCTAAAAAAAATAAAAAAGCTCATGGAATAGCATAAAACTGAAGGTTGCATGAAGGTGATCAGATGCAGCCCACATTCAGCTCCGGTGTGAACAGCCTTGATTTCACACAGCTTTTTTCTCGTTACACTCTCGTTCTTTCAAAATAAAAATGATAGGTGATTGTAGAAATCACTCTTTCTAAACCTCTTCTTGCATTGAAGAAAACGGCAGTTTCTTCCTAGAATGGGTTTGCAAATGACGTTTCATGTTGCTTTGACATGTGAAACTCTTCTCACACTGAAGACACTTGTATGGTTTCTCTCCAGTGTGAACTGTCATGTGAGTCTTAAGGTTTACTTTATGCTTGAAACTCTTTCCACATTGAGAGCAGGTGAAAGGTTTCTCTCCAGTGTGAATGCTCATGTGAATGTTAAGACTTGCTTTATATGTGAAACTTTTTCCACACTGAGGGCAGGTAAAAGGTTTCTCTCCAGTGTGAATTTTCATGTGGGCATCAAGTGTACCTTTCAGTGTAAAACTCTTTCCGCACTGAGGACATATGAACGGATTCTTTTCGGTGTGAATTTTCATGTGAGTCTTAAGTACTCCTTTTTGTGAGAAACTCTTCCCACACAGTTTGCAGGAGTAAGGTTTCTCTCCGGTGTGAATTCTCATGTGGATATTAAGGTATTGTTTCCGTGTAAAACTATTCCCACACAGTTTGCAGATGAAAGGCCTCTCTCCAGTGTGAGTTCTCATGTGGACAGTAAGGTTATGTTTATGCGTAAAGCTCTTTCCACACTGTTGGCATATTAACGGATTCTTTTCATTGTGAATTTTCTTAAGATGTGACTTAAGATCTCCATTTCGTGAGAAACTCTTTCCACACTGTTGGCAGCTGTAAGGTCTCTCTCCAGTATGAATTCTCATGTTAGAAATAAGGTTTGTACTTTGTGTTTTTTTATTTATTTCTGGTGAGGAAGTATTTTTATTCTGTGAGCAACTAATTGATTTTTCTTCAGTTTTGAAATCATGTTTCTCATTTTGATCTTTCTCTTCTGTTTCATTGAGTTCTTGACTCTCCTCTTTCAGTGCCATCAGGTCTGAGGTGAAATAAGAGAAATGTAAGTTAACAGCAGTTTAATGCCACAAAGCAACAGACATCCAAACATTTAGACTAGTGCTGGCAATCAATTAAAAACTATTTGGCAATAAACAATTTCACATTAAATCTCCAAATTAAAAAATGTAAATGGAATGTAAAACAACATAAAGATTGTAGATTTAAAATATGGGGCTTATTGGCATCTTCCCCCCAAGTAGCCTCTTGTTACTGAAGACCAGTCTCATCGATACAAATACTGCTACTGATCTGTCTCTATTAAATGCATTTCCTTCCAATTTTAGCCATTAATTATAGCTATAATTAAAAACAATTATTTGTAACATATTTATTGTTATGCTTTTATCATAACTGCCATATAATTATTAAAAACCTTAGCTCCTTTAAAAAAAAACACACGATCTGTCATATTTATCTTCACGCTAGAGAATTTAAAAGCAGCTTTTAAGTAAATCTTCTAATTAAACCCACAGAAGTTACAATGAGTGATTTCCGGTTTCTATTTTATTGTTTGGCTAAAGAGTTGGAGAGTAACAAAGTACATGTTACATCATTTCATATTTAAAATACAAAATGAGTAACTATTATGGAACATGTTACCTGTTTCTGATGCAGAACAGTTATTTCATGCATTCATCTAGACTGGACTATTGTAACACACTACTTGATGGCTGTCCTGCATCTTCAATTAACAAGCTGGTGTTTCTGAAACATGACTATTTATTGCTTGTTGTAATGAACATTCAGTGCTATTTACATTTTATATCACACTTTTGATGATAGCAGAAAAAAATCACTTACAGTTAAAAAAAATGTCAAGTTAAAAACTGAAGTGTCATTGTTTGCTTCAAGCAAAATAAAGTGTTTTATCAGATACCGCTTTCATTGTTTTCTAATCAAAAGTAGATACTGTGTTTAATGTTACACATTTTTTTTTCTCTTTTAATAAGGATCAAATGAGTCAGTCCAGCTTTGAGAATAAAAACCAACCTGTTTGTTCCTCAGTATCTTCTTGTTTGACTCTGAATGTTTCTTCAATCTTCATTTCTTCACTCTCCTCTTTAATAAACGCCATCTTTATAATAGTGTGTCACATGGATCTCTGTTGATTCTCCAGGAGTTTTTCTGTGTTTGAACACTTTGTCCTGTTTAAGATGAGAATAATTATTAGAGAGAAAAATCGATGCAAACTAAATCTCTATCTGCTTGTCAGTCAGCTCCTAGTTCACTAGTCAGTGCACTAGTAAGACATTCAGAGAGTTAATAGACATTTATAAAATATATACAAATTACACCAAAGGTTCAAATTTTTATTACAATGTTAAGCTATCTTGATTTATATTTGCTATTTAATTTTTTGTTCATATCTAATATATTACACTACTATGAAATCATTCTCGGTTGTGATTCACTCGTTTGTGTTTGTTGTTGTCGTTTGTAGTCCGCGTGCCGCTGAATCGAATCACTGAATCATTTCACAAATTATTTGATTCAAATGATTCGGATTCTCAGTTTCTCTCATCTCTTCTTATCATCACACGATTGATTCATGATATAGGCTGTGTCCAAATTCAGGGTCTGCATCCTCCTTAGGATCCTTCCTACCAGGTTGAAGGAGGAGGGGTCCTCCGAAGACCGCAAAACCTGGAAGTAGGTGGCAGTGAATTTGGACAGCCTACACTTCTTTCAGTTCCCTCCCTTCCCCGTTGCTCATATCCTGTCGCCTAGCAACCGTGACAGCGCTAAGCAAGAAGTAAGGTTATCTGTACTGCACAAAACAAAATAACTACTCTTTCATCCCTAAAAGCGTTAAAAACACCTTCAATCACCAACAAGAAATTAGCTGTGTGTAAGGGGATATTCACACAGGCAGTAAGAAAGAAGCTAGTTTATGAAAGTGCTGTTTTTTATCATATATACATACAAATGTAAAAAAAAAAAAGCTTAACGCTAAAACCAAAGGCCAAACTAGACAACCGCTGTAAAAACATATTTTTTGAAACGGCAGTTTTTTTTAAACTTCCATCATTACTACCGCTTGCTTCGTCCGCCATTATATGAAAATACTGGAAGCGCTCTGCCGAAAGGAATTGTGGGATAAGTAGGACGGGAAAGGATCCACCAGACCCATCCTTCAAATTCGGGGAAAAGGAGGACGTATTTGTCGGCCGCATTTGAAGGATCCTATGAATTTGGACAGCCTTCGTCGCTGCGCTGTGACGTAACATCCTTCAAATGAGTCCTCCGAAGGATGTAGACCCTGAATTTGGACACAGCCATAGAGAGCGAAATGAGACGCACTTCTCTGTTACTAAAGGCTAACGCTACGGATCTAAATCACTAAATAAAGCATTGCAAAGTTACATTTAACAATATTGCATTTATTTTACATAGCTTGAAAAAAAAGCTTTAATTGATGTAACAGTTTGCATTATATAAAAACACAAAACTACAAACCTTTTTAGATGAATTACAACAGATGAGGAGCACTGCGCGTCTGAAATACGTCACATCACGAGAGCAAAATAAAAGTCCCATTGGTGCACTTCTCTCTAGAATCACAAACACATCATAGAAATGTTGTATATATAATAGAATTTCGTACCCATATGATGATGCTTTCCCAAAGTTATTAACAAAATAAATCTAGGAATACTTTTGTCTATTTTATTTTTTTTTCATTTAATGTACATTTAAAACACTATACTTTCCGTTTTTAAACATTTACATTAAATTCACATAAAACTAGTTAATGCTGCTGTAACTGTTACAAAGAGGGTGTGATGGCAAATTTGATCTATCACTCTTTTGAAGATTGTAATCAATCTCTTGCTTTTTTGTTTGTTTTTGTATTTATTTCTCTTTTGGAAAGTCATTGAAACACTGTCAGGGATTTTATCTTTATTTTGCTATTGAGGCAAATGAGGACAAAAAAAAAAACATATTTGTGGCAGTTTCCATTTACCACTAAAGAAGTTTACAAAACTATAACTATTTAATTTTTGGAGAACCCCATAAATGTAAAAAAGGATCTATATACAAAGTCACATTATAAAAAAAGTTCATGTAAATTTCTGCATACATTTTGAATAAAGAAAGACAGACAACAGAGACGCATGTGTGAAAAGCCAAGTGGTATTCATCAAATTTATTTTCATATAAAAACAGCTGAAATTATATCATGTTTATAAGCAACACAGTGAGTGTGATAACTCGATATCAGCCTTTTATCTCGTTTGAGATGCGTCCAGCGTCACTGACACAATGAGCCTCATCCACACAGAACACACCACATTCACTCAGACGCTCTATCCTGGGTTTATGCATTTATTTGATCTTCAGTGAAACTGTGTTGATGAATCAGAATAGATTCTAGATATTGCTGTGTATTTCTCTGTATGTCTGCACTGCAGTAGTATTTATGTTAGCTTTGTCTGTACTTTATTCTGCACTGGAAACTGTTGCTAAAACAAATTCCTTACTTGGCAATGAAGCTCTTTCTGATCTTTGAAAAAAAAAAAGATTCGACCTATAATAGTTTGAGCTGCATGATAAATGAGTGTTAATGATTTGTTATGGCCTTATTTTTAGTTTTGTATATTGAAGATCTATTTTCTTTTCTAAGCTGACACTTACTATTACTATTTAAGATAATAGGTGAAATATGTTTTTGTCAAAATTCATTGATTGGATATGAAAGTGTAGGGTTTGCTAAAAAGAAATCTCAGTCATTTTCTACCGTTTCCATTTATTATTAGTTGCTAATTTCTGAACGATCAGCAAAAGATTGCCTTACACTGGCATTTTGAATGAATGCTGACATCTCTGTTTTTCAGATTGTCTCTGTTTCTGTGTTTTGTTTTTTTTTTGGTTCGGTTTTTGTAGTTAGAAAAGCACTCTTTTAATTGTAAGTATCAGTTTGATCAGTCCCAGACTGTTTTTTTTAACTGGTCCTGCTTCCTGATCAGATTCATCTAACATGCATCTTCTTGATCCCTCAGTTCATTTGGATACTTCTCATCTTCTATCAACAGTTCCTTTTCTGATGTGTCAAGCTGTAAAGTCTTGTTGAATAATTAATAGATGTTTAGAAATATCCACAATAAATGTAAAATCTTTTAAAATCTAGTTTATTAAACAAATTGATGACTTAAAAAAGTACTTAAATAAAACGCAATATGTCTTCAGTACAACAAACTTTAGGTATGGAGCGGGTTAACAACTAAGCTCCTCTGTGTTCACATCAGTGAGGATCTCACATGGTCCGCTCACACAGATTCAGTGCTGAAGAAGACACACCATCGCCTCTTCTTGAGACGGCTGAGGAAGTTTAGATTGAGCTCCAGCATCCTCAGATCATTCTACACCTGCACTGTGGAGAGCATCCTGACTGTTTGGAAACAGCACCGCTGTCAACCGCAAAGGCTCTGCAAAGGCTCTGCAATCTGCCCGCCACTTTGTTGGAGGTGATCTTCCCTCCCTTCAGGACATCTACATCAGGCGGTATATAAGGAAAGCCAGGAGGATCATCAGTGACTCCAGCCACCCGTCCCACAGACTGCTCTCTCTGCTGCGCTCAGGAAGATGCCTCTGTAGCATCCGATCCTACACTAGTCGACTGAGGGATAGCTTTACCCCACGGCTACCAGGCTAATGAACAATCAGAACTAATACACCTAGCAGCATACTCCCATCATGCACTGCACCTCATCACTGGACTCTATGCACACATAATACATCTGTTACACTGTAAACCATCCAATACACATCCTGGTCTTTTGTACTGTCGACAATCTTCCTAAGTGGAATCTGAGAGTGTTACACACAGGTGAGTGGGCCATTCAAACCACCTGTGGCATCACACTCTTCTCTATTTGTACATTCATAAAATACGAATAATAAATGTTTAGAAATGCACTGAAATCTTTGCACTATGCGCTACCCTCTACAATCTCTCTCTGCACATTTCTTGACAAAACAGCTCAACTTGCACTTGTATTGTTAACTGTAAATATGTCTAATCGTACACTGTATGTAAATATGTATCTATACACTCTGTATAAACCTGTAGGTTTGTTACTGTCTATATGTTAAATGTCTCTGCTCTGTCTGGAGCTCGCTCCCAAGAATTTCACTCACCAAGGCAAAGGTGCTGGGGTGATTTGACAATAAACGTGATTTGATTTGATAAAGAACACAGAAATTCATGGTCTGCTGTATACGTGAGACCAAGGGTGTGATTCTTTATATGTTTATAAACTTTAGACACTTTATACATATTTTCAGCTGTAACACTTGACTATAAGCAGTGAACCAAATGTGTCTTTGTCACATTGGAGTGTTTCTTGAATAATCCTTTATACTGCAAAACAATAAGTGCATTTCTCTGAACTAATGCTACTCATTACTGCATGCTGGAGATTGTGTACAATTCACAAACAACAGAAGAAATGGTCAATGGTCATTTATAGGATTTGAATTGTGACACGTATTCAGCAAGAAATATTGGGTTTCACAAAGAAAAGCTTTTTGGACTTTTTCAGGTTTTGGAGCCAGCTGGAGATGAAAATGAACTGCAACATGACAATGTGAATTTCTGTTTTAAATTTTAAAACAGTTTTAAGCTACTGAATGCAATCCATTACAGGGGCGTAGATTTAGGGTGGACGGAGGGGATGTGTCCCCACCAATATCCTCCGACCATTAAAATGTCCCCACCAATAATTTAATCCATATATATAAAAAAAAAAAAAAAATTTAAATCGCGCTATCAACATCAGTGATGCGCAGGATGATCCAAAATAAGCGGGTGCCCACGGTTGCGAGTCATCCAAAAATATTTTGAAATACTTTGAAACAAAGATGCCAATTAAACCATTGTACTTTATATAGTACTAGACAATTTTCTATGAAATACATAGGCCTACACTTTATTGGCTGAATAATATTTACCTTTTGAATGTTGAGTGTTATTAACTGTTGAATAAATGCTGACGCGGCACAAAATGCCTGATTTCCCAACACGTTGAACTGAGCAACGCCATTGTACAATTTTATTAGGCTGCTTTTAAACGCATATAGCTCAGTAATGTCAGTTTTATGTATTTTCTGAGAGGGTTGGGATTTTTGTTGGAAAAGTCAGGGATTAGACTGGATAAACACATGCAGCATCTTAATTGTTAAGAAAATGGTATTCCTAATAAACATTTCACTATGTCTTTTCAAATGCCTAGGTCTGTTTTATTTCCTTAATTATAAAATGTAGCACTATTTTTTACGTTTATTCAAGCAATTATATATAAATTATCTTATGTATATGCTTGTTTAAAACCAGGGATTAAAAACAAATTCCAAGTAAAAACTGTATTTTTTCTTTATATTTCAAGAGAGCGAAATAAAAAAAAAAAAATACTTAATAAATTCAAGCCACTGTAATTTCCTTATTCATTTGATACAACTATTATACAATTAATATATATAAAATAATATTATTTTGTCATATTCCTGATTCCTGAATTTATATATGAAAACTTTGTTTTGAAGTGCATTCGTTATGTTTGTTGTATAAGAAAATTCGTTAACCTAGCCTATTAAGTTGATTTAATATTCTTGATTATTTTTAGAAGAAGTTAAAAGTTAAGAAAAAAGGAATTAGCTTTAGTCTCTAATATTTCGGGCAAAAGGCTAATCTTTTTCTTAACTTTTATTACACTGTAGATCGAAATAAAATAATTCTTGATCATATTTAACATCGGAGAATCACTGACATACTTCGAAAACAAAACTATTTAAATCTGTATAAAGGATAGACAAAATAAATCACAAAGAACAATCTGTATTTTTCTTGTAATCA
>NC_133364.1:53090793-53134842 GCF_049309525.1 Garra rufa
AAATTCAAATTTTTATTATATACTTAGTTTATTTGTATTTTTTATATATTTCTATCAGATATACTTTTTTTATACATTTTTTAATTTAGATTTTTTATATTTTTTTGTTACTTCCCAATAAAACATTTTGAACATAAGCTACAACCATGCTTTAAAACCAAGCATTTAAGACGAAGCGTTTAAAACCAAGCGTCTAAAACTATGTTAAACCTAAGCTAAAACTAAGTGTTTAGAACTAAGCTAAAACCATGCTTATCAAACTAAGCTAAACCTAAGCATTTACAACTAAGCGTCTAAAACTAGCCTAAAACTATATGCTTTTAAAACCAAAATATTTGTTTTGCTTTTTAGATGACAGGACAGTGGAGACTGACAGGAAAGTGTTGGGTCAAGAGGCGGGTGTGGGATCGGCAAAGGTCCCTTGGTGGAGATTCGAGAATCGAACCCAGGTCGGCCGCAAGCGCAGTAGCTCTATTTGTCAGTGCGCTAACCACTAGGCCATAGGCTGTGACATGCTCTGATTCTTCTGCTCTTTTTCAGACGGGGCTGTAAGAACGTGGACAGGCTCTAGTTCTGCTGTAGTTCTGGCTTACTTGAGAGGCCTGAGTTTCCCGTCAGCATGTGTCAATCCAATCTGCTTTTTCACTGGATGCTGTATGTCCAACCCTGGCAAAGAAAAAGGCAGAGCATTCTTCACACTGACTGTCTTTTACTCAAGTCTTTTTCCTGTCATCATTTATTATAGTACAACAAGATTGCTCAAATTAACTCCCTTCACTAATCATATTTGAAACGTATATTATATATTGAAGATGACAAATGTCTCACCTCTGAAACCAATGACGTTTCAATCCTCTGACTCTCTTCATTTTAGATCCACTGTTTCAAACCAGTCATGCTGCAAGATGTCTTCGATGACCGGCCGTTCAGTTAGATCACGGGTTAGACACTGAAGAATCAGATCACGGCATTCTGTTTTCAGGAGAGAGCCGGTTAGTCATGATCATGTGACACTAATGTTGGCATGTATGAAAACAGCTTTGTGTTGTACTATGCTCTCCACCAGTGTTTGTTCATTCTGTGCAAAGGCTGTATGTGTGCATCAATGCTATTCTCTCACCTTCAGATAAATCTGGGTTGACAAATCTGACCTCGGCTTCCATGACTTGGTTTCTGTCACGAAATGGAGGACACCTGTAGGGATGGGTATCCTTAAGGTTTTAACGGTATTACTACTACTATCGATACCACTTATCGATTCGGTACTTTAACGGTACTCTTATCGGTACTTTTTGTTGTGTTTTGAATTAAAAAACCGAAAACAAATTGAGAACAGAAATGACAATAACAACACTTTATTTTTTTAAATGTAAAATTAATATCTATAGCTTAGCAAACACCAATGTTTGAGCAAATATCTGTTACACAAACGAAACCAATGATTATAAAACAAATAAATAAAATTTTCTTGTAATGAATATATAATGATTTAACTACAAATTAATTTTCAGGTAAGCTCTGCTTTATAATTGTAAAAGCAGTACTATAAAGGCATTTCAATGTTTAATATTTAGGCTACTGCTAGTACTGCATAAAAATATTCTAAATATTTAGCCTATTTATAGTGTAACGGTCTGTCCCTTTAAGGCTCGGGTTTCAGGGAATTTCCCTTGCACTGTACTCAAATGTATATGCGGGAGGAATCATCCTCCTAATCGCTTTTGTTGTTTCTTCCTTTTAATAATAACCTCTTTTGTTAATGGTGACTGGCTTCGTGTGGTTATTAACGCACAGTAGGTTACAGTAGGCTATATGTACCTGAATGTGTGTTTATTAAATTATTAACATTATAATACTGCTTTAGAGAGACCTTATGTGATGTTTATGTCGTTATTTTAACAGCATGCATACCTGAGGAGGCGGATGAAGAACTAGAAGCTATGCAGTCGAAAACTTTGCATTTCTCCATCTGCACATAATGCACTTTGGCTAGATGTTTGGATACATTGCTTGTGTTTCCGCCTTTACAAGCAAAAATCCTGTTGCACTTGTTGATGAAGTGTAACCATACTTTACTCTACGTTTGACTCTCCACCATCGTCACTCTATAAGCGCGAGCTCTCTCGTGTTGTGTGTGCGCGAGCTCTGTGTATTGCGGAACAGACTAACTTACATTTTGTGCGTGAGATTGCATATAACGGCAGTACAAGCGAATAAAGAATATTATCGCAAATTACAAAAGGCTGCTCAGGTAAAAGATGCTAGGTAATGTTTATGTAGTAATAATAAATACGACTTTTTTTTTTTTTTTTTTTCTCCAGTACCGACAGCAGAACCGTTAACGTCAGAGATTATCGATTCTTCAGTCTATTATAATTTGGCACCGGGACCGATTAAGTACCGGGTTTCGGTACCCATCCCTAGACACCTGTTCATCATCTCATACAGCAAGACTCCAAGAGCCCAGACGTTTGTTTGGACGCAGTAGAATTTGCCATAGATGAAGAGCTCAGGTGGAATGTAACCGTTTATTCCTGTGAGCGAGACATTTTCAGCATTTAGCAATACTTTAAAACATCTCATGATCAATAAATCACTACATGCTGGTTTCCACTCTCTGTTACACTAAATGCCAACTCACCTCTGTATTTCGTGCAGTTGTAGCCTGTCCTGTCAAGTAGATGACCGCAGCCAAAGTCGATCAACTTGAGCTCCAAGGTGTGTTTTCTCAACAGGATATTCTCTGGATGAATATCGTTATGAAAAACACCATGTTCAACGCAGTGCTGGACCGCTTGCACAGCCTGACGCATGATGACCCGCGCTGTTGTCTCACTCATTGGAGGATTGTTGTTGATGAAGTCCAGCAAGCTCTCGCAGGGATCTGGAAACTCCATGATGAGTGTGAATTTTCGGGGATGCTCAAACCACTCGTAGAGCTGGATGGAGTGAGGGCTTACGGGCTCTTCCTTCATCATTAGAAGCAGTGCAACTTCTGTAATGAGAGGTTTCGGATACCCAGGCTAGAGAAAAGATGCCACAAAAGGTTAGTTTGGTAAAACATGTATCATTTTAACCCTTTCAGTGGTGAGTTTAAAATATTCTAGTGGACCCCCGAGAGTGAGTTTTTTTTAAGCGACCGTTATTTTAGAACGTTCGTCCTTATTGTTTCCATGGCGACGCATCAAGCTTGTCACGTGACACAACACAGCCACAATAACACTGTATGACAGATAGATCGCTTTAATTTCGTTTTTCCTTTTTTATCCAGAATACTAACACACTTGCTTACCATGCCATGAACTATCTAATATTCCGATTCACAAATATGTGTGAATTAGTATGATTCGTCGTTTAAAACCCTATGTAAATGATCTGGATCGTGATTTGTAACGTGAGATGGGCGCGGCCATGTTTGTTCGCGCTGCAGTTCAGAGAGTCCTGTCAGCCGCATTTACATCATGTACATTCATCCGTTTCTCCCGAAATACATGCAAGTAAGTGGCTGGTGAACTAGAAGAGGAATAGAGTGAACCTTTTAGTTACTTTGTCTATCTGTATGTGATAGAAATAAAACACATTGGCAAATTATATTTGAATAGATGGTTATTTGCTGCTTCCATAGACCTATGTGTGTATTTTACAAACTCTTAATGTCTCGTTTTACTAGTACTTATGTGTATTTAAATGTCTGAAACCTAAAATAAGCGTTATGTGGTTAAAAACACTGCATAGTTGTGATTGTATGACAAGTGTAGAGCTTGTCCTTCTCTGGCTCAGCGCCAGCCATCGCGCCAAAGCGCAGTTTGAATTTGTCAGTTGCGTGACGTCACCGAACGTTCTAAATCCCATATGTGGGACCGTACTCCCAGGGGCACAGAAATTAGAATCCCATATGTGGGACCGTACTGCTCAAAGGGTTAAATGTTAAAAGTCAAAGGTTTTTGCTGCTTAAACTACAATAATCAGCTCTTAAACAACTAAACACATATTATGTTTTGCCAACTTACAATTTGAAGATACTGATCCTGTGGAGTCTTCCGAATACGTTTGATGGCAACCTGCAAAAACACAGATGAGCATATTGAACACCTGACCTTACCTTGACCACGAAGAATTGAGTATTTAAGTATTAAACTATATGTAGGTGCTTTAAAAACACAGTGGATACAGATTTTAATGTACAGTAAGAGCAAAATGTTTGTCTACCTTCTTGCCATCAGAAATTTGGATGCCCTCATAGACCTTGCCATAGCCTCCTCGTCCAATAATCTTTTTCACTCTATAGCGAGAGCGAATGGATTCTGAAAAAACACACACAAACATGAGAACATATAAGCATGCAAGACCCTTTGAAGTGGCATAAAATGCTTAAAGCAGTATAACAAATTCTTCTGCTTTTGTCTTCAAGATTTGTAATAACTTATAAAGTCATTTGCATAAACACTTTATATTCGACAAACTTCATTTAAGTTAATTCCTAACAAACAGTTTTAATTTATATAACTGGTGCCTTGTGACAATAAACCATATTAATATAGACAAAATAAGACATGTTCATGAGACAGTAGTTTCAAGCTAGCTGTAAACCAACTTAATTTTAAGTATATTTATATAAACAAATTTATCTTGTTATAATGATCACAGACTTACCATTAGTTGGGACGAAGTCTAAGGACTGAGGGGCAGGTGACGGCTCAGGATCATCCAGCTCTGGCTGAGGAGGCACAATAGGCTCCACTTTATTCTTGGAGCAGAAAGGACGCTTGACAGCCTTCCACACTCTCCTGAAGAAAGAGCAGACTCCTTTCCCTTTCTTAGGCTCTTCTGTGGCCTTTTGTGGAACTAAAATCAACCAATTTGAAAACACAACTATTAGAGATATTCTCTGACATTGGATTAAATAATTAGTTGACAGTTTACTGTTATTCCTACATGAATGTCACAGTTTGTAAAGCATTTTTTTCCTCACCTGAAACCTCCAATCGCAGCCTCTCCATACTGTCCTTAGAGATGACGTTGGGTGTAGAGTCATCTACGTTGGACAGTGCCTCTAGTCTCAGGCAAGCTGAAGCCCCCACTGACTCAACAGGAACTTCACCTGGAAGTACAGAGCTACACTCCTCTTGGTAGCTATCGGAGCTGGAGAGATGGTCATCGTTCCACACGTCCAGGATGTCCACAGTTCCTCTCTTAATGATGCTCGTGCCTACGCTAAAGCACAGCATATCCTGGCTGCTGAGGCTCAACAGTTCCAGGCTCTCCACACTCTCTTTAGAGATGGACAAATTGACATCTGGTGTAGAGATGTCCAGCTCTGGTTGAGACTCCACTGTGTCCTGGGAGCAGCAGAAGGGGAGCTTCGCAGCCGTACATATTTTCCTGAAGAAGGAGGGCATGGTTTTCTTCTTCCTCCAGCTTGTATGTTGTTCTTAAAGTAGGAAAAACAATTAGAAAATACTATGAGCGACAAATATGACCCAAGGTTATTATCATGAAGTAAAACTTGAACATTTTATTTGTCTTGGCACCTAACTGTATATATAGTACTATTAAAATACAAGGTTATTAGCATAATATTGACATTTTCCAAACAGATAGGCCTACATTAGTCAATGTATAATATTTACTACATTTTAAAATTGACTAAAGCATGAGTTGACCACTACCAGCAGACATCGAATGCTACGTTCTCTAATGCTAAAGCAAATATAACAGGAACACAACAGATATATAACTCCTAGCCCCACTCTAAACCATCTATTTTATCTTGTTGTCCTGAATTTGTGAGGTCTGTGTCAATCACAGTTGAATTTTTAAACATAATTTCAATCTCACCTTTCGAGCTCTTCTCCACAGAAGCCTCCGTGACACTTTGGAGGCTCAAATGGCTCTCTGCACCCTCCTCAGAGATGGACGATAGTCTTAAAGACATAATATCGGGTGCAGATTTATCAAATTGGCACAGGGTGTTTCTCTGTGTGCAGTTCAGCTCGCTGTGTAGACTCTGTACGGTCCGGAGACTACGATCAGACTCTTCTTCACAACTGTGCTTTCAGAAATGAAGATTGTCAGCAGATGATTTCACTCCTGAAATTCGTCTTTTGACTAAACATTCAACTTTCACATAACAACATAAACATAACATATACAACTTTTATAGGATATTCAATAGCGTATTCAAGATTTGCGTTTGTCAACAGAATTTCTGCGGTCTCCAGGTGATGTTTGTAAACAGAACAGAACTGTTTACTTTTAAAAGACAAGTCTCGCGATACGTGAATGGCCAAATGAATGCTCAAGACTGGCACCGCATTTAATAACTAATGTGACTATAAAACTGTGGAGTCGTTAATGTATGAAATATAACCCGATTCTATCCCCTATTCACACGAATATCACAGTGAGAGTGACTTAAATAAAATAAATTAAATATATAAAACGGCCACGTCACTACCAGTGGACAGTAACTTAAGTACATTTTTCAAGTATCTGTACTTTACTGGTTTTATTTTGAATAACTTTTACTTTTAGTTCACTACATTTCATAAAACATACCGTTACTCCTCATAAAGCGCGTGCTCCGAGACGCAGAAGAAGTGTCTGAATTATGAACAAAATGATTCTTTTCAATGAACCTGTTAAATCGGTTCGCAAATCCCACCAAACGATTCATTCACGAATTGGACTGATCCGATCGCAGCTATTCTCGAGTCGGTAACTCACTGATTCAAATGAGCCGTTTAGAGCGAGTCTCAACTGAATTCACTCGTAAGAACCGGGAGATCTTGTGAGCGCGCGCGCGCGACCGATACTGCGAAAAGTAAGTTACTAATGTCCAATTTTAGGATTATTGTAACTGGAAATCATGTTTAGGTCAAAAATGTCAGTTGTTTGTGAACTAAATGTGATTTAAATGGTTATCTATTTAAGCCTACTGAAAGCTTGAATGCAGGTCATCAACACCAGTGTGTTTTAGGTCAAAAAACGAAACATGACACAGATTAAATAAAATAACTCATGCACGTATATATTTCCCGCTGCTGTAACGTTAGCAGTTTTATTAAAATGCCCTTGTCTGGTTTTATGTTGTTTATCAACGGTATACATGTGTATATTTTGCTACATGGAAGGTAATTGGAACTTGTAATGACAAACTCAAATATATGAAACACTATAATGGTTTCAATCAAATCTTTTTTAATTAGTTTTTCTCCAAACAGTAAAACAGTTTCAAACCTGTAATATGAGGTAGGCCTAAAGTGTTATATTATGTAAAATTAAATAAAATACTGTATAGTACATAGGAGATAAAGCAGATTACACAGAAAAATACACACTTAAATATGTTACACTGTATATGATGCATTGTAAGCTTTACAAAGTAAACTGTTCAAGCCTCAACCATCAACCTGTTGACCATTTCTGGCTTCAGTCCTGTCCTGCTAAATGTGATGACATTGCCCCAAGTGCTGAATGTCCTCTCAGAGAACAAACTTGTGGCAGGGATGCATAAGTACTTTACCAGACAACTCACACATGGGAAATTAGATCCATGAAATCGCCACCACTCCAAACGATCAGTCTCACTGTCTGGTGCCATTACCAGAATGCAGCTGTTCAGCTTTTGCTCAATGATCTGCTTCTGTGAACGTGAGGAAGATGCACTGCTGGTCTTCTTGAAGTAGCTACCAAGGCTCTTCTTGAGCTTCTTGGCTGATGGTAGTGGAGTAGTGACTGCTTCTCTCTCTCTTTCAGGTTGATCCTCTGCAAGAGACGATTCTACCAGCGCAGCTCTTACCTTATTGTCCTCCAGCTTCTCAGTGGACATGTACATGGTCTTGAATCTTGGGTCCAGAAAGGCAGTCATGGTGAGTAGCTCATCTCTTTCAGGATCAGTATACTTGTCATTAAAGTAGTCGAGAACCTTAGTCTTGATCTCCCAGGTGGAAAAAAATATACTTAAATGCAATGAAAATACACTCAAATACCCGCAAATACATTTTTAGTACATTGGTTTTTTTTGTGTTAAATAAACGTGTGATGGTTATACACTATAAATATACTAATTAAAATTATGTTTATTCCTCAGTAGGAATTTAGTACACTTGAAAAAAAGTATACTAAATACCAGTAATACTTAAATACATTTTTAGTGTACTAAAATAAAGTATACTACAGAAAAAAGAAAACATACAAAAGACTTTTATAAGTGTGTTTTTCAAAAGTGTGCTTTAAATGCTTTAAACATTAGTTGGTTTTCAGTTATGATCCTAGAGTTTGGATATTAGGGGATACTGAGTCATTAGATTTGTCTCATCATAAAAAATATTTCATACTTTTGGCTGGTACAGCTGGGAAAAAATGTATATTAGTGAACTGGAAGTCGACTCATTGTCCTTCTAGAAAACATTGGATCAACGAACTCCTTTCATATTGCACCCCTGAGAAAATCATTTTCAATGTCAGAAAATCACCAAAAAAAATTTTTTAAATTTGGGGCTCTATTTTGGAGCGTTTACCTTCTCTTATTGCAAAATAACTGAAAGGATTTTGTGTGTGTGTGTGTGTGTGTGTGTGTGTGTGTGTGTGTACCTGGTATTCATCACGATAGGAATACCAGTAGATTTTGACCTTGTGGGGACATTTCTCAGGTCCCCATGAGGAAACAGGCTTATAAATCATGCACAATGAGTTTTTTTGAGGAAGTAAAAGTGTGCACAATCTCCTGTGAGGGCTAGGTTTAGGTGTGGGGTAGGTGTAGGGCGATAGAAAGTACGGTTTGTACAGTATAAAAACCATTACGCCTATGGAATGTCCCCATAAAACATGTAAACCCAACATGTGTGTGTGTATGTGTGTGTGTGTGTGTGTGTGTGTGTGTGTGTGTGTGTGTGTGTGTGTGTGTGCCGCCAATCAGTTGAAGAAGTTCAAGTTCAAGTTCAACTTTATTGTCAATCAAACCATGCAACAGTACATTACACAGCAGACTGAAATTGCGTTTCTCCCATACTCCAGTGTGCAATTTTGAAACAAGATATGACACACATTAAAAATAAACTAAACATTTAACTAAACATAGTGCAAATAGATATTTAACAGACAGACAATGAAGGACATTGAACTTGCAGTTACCAGACTATCCTACTGTTCCAGAATATGGTCAGGTTGAGGTATTTTACTGTAGTGCAATACAAGGTGCAATATGGCAAAAGTGCAAAGTGCAGAGTGGCAGCATGGAAATAAATGAGTTTTGTAAACTAGATACGTTCTAGTGCAAGAGATATTGACATATGTGCGTAAGAATATTTGCAAACATTGAGTTTGCCTTTTTCCCAGTTCCACAGGTATTTGTGTGTGTGGGCTGTGGGGTGTGAATTTATAATCCAGTTATCATGCGTGAGTTGAGCAGTCTGATGACTTGAGGAAAAAAGCTATTGCAGAATCTGGTAGTCTTGCAACGCATACTGCTGTAGCGTTTGCCAGAAGGTAGGAGAGTAAACAGTTTGTGTAAGGGATGGGTGGGGGACATCACCACCCTCTGTAGAGCTTTCCGGTCAGCGACAGAGCAGCTACCATACCAGACTGAGAGACTGCTGGTGAGAATGCTCTCAATGGCACCTCCATAGAAGGTGGTGAGTGCCCGTGTGGGGAGGTTGGCTCTTCTCATCCTGCGTAGGAAGTGGAGGCGTTGGTGAGCTTTCTTGACCAGGGAGGTGGTGTTGGTAGACCAAGACAGGTCATCAGTGATATGCACCCCCAGGAACTTGGTGCTTTTCACTGATTCTACTACGCTGCCATTGATGGTGAGGGGTGTGTGTGGCTTGTGCTTTCTCCTGAAATCCACAATTATTTCTTTAGTTTTATTGACATTGAGATGTAAATTATTGATGTCACACCAGTTGATGAGATGGTGTACCTCATCTCTGTAGGCCGAGCCGTCGTCGCTGCTGATGAGGCCCACTACTGTTGTGTCATCTGCAAACTTGATGATGTAATTTGAGTTGTATCTGGCACAACAGTCAAGAAGACTTTGGTGTCGCACCTCAGTAAAGTCACCTATGTTGCCACCACTACCGACTGCTGGACAGCGCACCAGCAAAGTTACATAGGAGTGACAGCTCATTGGATAGATGAAGAAACCCTGGAGCGTAGATCCACTGCACTTGCATGTCAGAGATTGAAAGGGTCTCACGCCTTTGATATCCTGGCAGGGGCTCTTGATGACATTCATTGTCAGTATAGAATAAGAGGAAAGTTTCAAGTTTAGTTTACTTTATTTATATAGCACATTTCCAACAGCCGCAAAACTGACCAAAGTGCTTTACACTTGGAAGCGTCCACAAGAAAAAATTAAAAGGAAACAAGACACATAATTAAGAAAAGGAGTAAACAAAATAAGACCTAATAGGCCATTGAAAACAAATGAGTTTTTAAAAGTGATTTAAAAATAGTCAGACTAGGAGCCGTTCTGATCTCAACTGGCAAGTCATTCCAAAGACGAGGCCCAATTACTGAAAAGGCCCGGTCACCTCTGCGCTTTAGTCTAGAGTGTGGAATTAAAAGGAGATTCTGGCCGCAGGATCTCAGACTTCTCAAAGGGATATACTGGTGGAGCAGTTCGGATAGGTAAAAAAAAGGAAAGGTGGTAAGAACCACAACTGACAGTGGCTCAAACTTCATCAAAGCATTTAGTGTGTTTGGTGAACAAAGCCAGACTGAGGAAGCGGAGTCCGAATCGGATCAAGACTCTTCTGAAGACCCAAAAGCTGTCTACCTGGACACATTTAGCATCCTTCAACAAGATAGCGGTCTTGAGTACCAGCTTCCACGGCATCAAAGGTGTGCATGCCACCTGTTGAATTTAGTTGCAACAACAGATGCTGCCATGGCAGAAAAGAACAATGATGCATACAAACGGTTGTCACATGCAGCCTTTGGGAAATGTCAAGCAATGTGGAACAAATCTGGGTCGGTCATACATGGCAGTGGAAATTGTTGAAGATCAATGCAAGCTCCAGCTCATTCGTCCAAATCAGCCTCGGTGGAACTCTACATACATGGCTGTGGAGAGAATCATCCGGATCATGCAAGAGAAGGGAGAGGATGCTATCAGAAATGTCTGCGAAGAATTCAAAGTAAAAATGTGAGTATTGTTTTATATGTATATGTCTATTTGTATTTATTACACTGATAATAAACAGTGCTTGAATTTGTTCCGCTTATTTCTTTTTCATACTTGTGAAAAATTGTCAATACATTTCCATACTTGGCTACACTTTCCCCACCTATTCCTGCATGAAAGTTGTATGTTTTGCTACACAGGCTGAGTCCAGCTGAAATAGTTTTCCTGACTGAGTATTGCACTGTGATGAAACCTTTGGTGACGGCTTTGAACATTCTTCAGTCTGAGACCAACACACACTTGGGGTGGCTCCTGCCGGTGGTCTTTCAGTTACAAGCCAAACTAAGCAGACTGGAGACAACTTCCAAGATGTGTCTGCCCCTCATCAGAGCAGTTCAGGATGGTATTGAAAAGCGCTTTGGTGGGATGATAAAAGACCCTGAACTGATTGCTGCAGCAATCCTTCTGCCAAAGTTCAAGACCACCTGGACTGAGAGGGTTGATATCATAGAAGCAGGTATGATTTCAATATTTTATTTCATAGCGTAATCAGTTGTTAATTATTACCAGTTTTGTCTACTTTATTACTTAACACAGTGATGTAAGTGCAGTAAAATCAGTCTTTGCTGTTTCTGCATTATGATCAACTCTTTGCCACATTAATCAACTTAATTGTCAGAAATAAGTAATATGCATTGTTGTGTGCTCAACAGGACTTGTCTATGTGAGACAACACCTTGACCAGATGGCAGAGGCCGCAGTGGAGCAAGTCGGGCAACATTCATCAGATGAAGAGGACTTCTTCTCCTCAATGAAGTCCAGAAGGTCACAAGGTACAGGAGAGCTAGACGAGTACCTTGCCTGTGTCTCAAACAAAATGGATCTGTTGAACTCCTTTCCACACATCAAAAACCTTTCTGTCAAACTTAACACTGGCCTTCCTGCCTCAGCCGCATGTGAGCGTCTATTCAGCAGTGCTGGACTGCTATTCACTGCAAAGCGAGCTAGGATGAACTCTGCTAACTTTGAAAACCAACTGCTGCTTAAACTTAACAGAAAGTTAATAGATTAAGGATGAACTGTTAACATATACAGAAGGGCAAGGCAAAATAAATAAATAAAAAAAAAAAAAAAAAAAAAAAAAACATGTTCATTAGACGTCACGTTTGTTATTTGTCAAAGCTTTATATGGTTATTTTATTTTTTTGGTTGTATTTTATGTTTGTATTGCACTTTAATTTGTAAAGTTGTTTTTCTCAATTAAAAACAACCAGGTTGAGATTTATATCCCCTTGTCTTTTTTTGAACTAGACTAGAATCCACCACCCACCCCTGCAGTTAAAAAAAAAATTACTCAGTAAATTTTACTCAGAGTAAAATTTTAAATGAGTTACTTTTTTATTTTACTTGAGTAGATTTTTTGACCAGTACTTTTACTTGTACTTGTAAAATTTCATTGAAGTAGCAGTACTTTTACTTGAGTAGCATATTTTATTACTCTTTCCACCTCTGGCTCTTACCCTAATCAAACAGACCTGAGCATGCTAATCAAGGTCTTCAGGATCATCAGAGAATCGCAGGTAGGTGAGTTTGATTAGGGTTGGAGCTAAACTCTGCAGGGAAATGGACCTCCAGGGTAAGATTTGAGGAACCCTGCTCTATGGCCTACAATGGTGCATTCCACACTACTAAGGTGATCTATTTGAAAATGACATTAAATGTAGCATCACGTGTCTGTTAAAATTCTGTTCTGCAGTTTCATGTCATCTTATGTCCTTCTACAGTTGTTTTAGAAACCTGCCACTGAAACTCAGTCTCGACTGCACCCCACAGATTCAGCATTAAAGTAATAAAAAGTTTTTGCTTACTTTTATTGCTAGTCAAAATTACCTGTTTTTCTTTCATGTCCAAAATCATTAGAATATTAAGTAAAGATCAAGTTCCATGAAGATATTTTGTACATTTCCTACCATAAATATATAAAAACTAAATTTTTGATTAGTAATATGCATTCCTAAGAGCTTCATTTGAACAACTTCAAAGCAATTTTCTTAATATTGTGATTTTTTTTTTGCACCCTCAGATTCCAAAATAGTTCAAATCGTTGTATCTCAGCCATATAGTGTCATTACATTTGGTTGAATTATTGCTTTAAATTCATTTAGCCCTGTGATGGACTGGCCATTTTCCCATGGTGTTTCCCTGCCTTCAGCCCAAGATACAAGATTGGCTCCAGCCGCCTACAAACAGTAAGATGTAAATGAAAGAATGTATAAATTCTTTAAAATAATTTATCTAATGTATAATTAACAAGAAACTAAACAATATGCTAAAATGAACGTACAATCAATGGGAACAAGTTGTTTTCAGTTTTTGTCAATTTATTTGTAATCCTCTAGTTACATTGTTGCTTTTCCCAGCAAGGAAAAAGTTTGACTAATATTTATATACCAAATTTCTTCACATCAGTAAGTAAATGCATAGATATGCAATAAACAGCTGTATTCCTAAACAGTCTAGTGGAAGAATTTGTGTTAGACATGTAGAAGATTTTGGGTTCTAATCCACCCACCAGTAATTTTTCCCCCTTATTAAACTCAGAGATGTTAACCAGTAATCGTTTTTGCCAGTCATTCCCAACACAGTGGCCCCCCAACACTGCACATTTTGCATCTCTCCTTTGTCTGACATACCCATTTCAGATCTTGGGGTCTCTACTAATGAGCTGATGATCTGAATCAGGTGTTTCTGATTAAAGAGACATGGAAAACATGCAGTGTTGAGGGCCTCCAGGATCGTGGTTGGCAACCACTGGTAAATGAAGAGCAGGGACACAATTTGTGTTTTGTTTTGAATGAAGCGCTGGTGAGTGAGACTGTGTAAGATCCATAAGAAAATATTCTGTCGCTAAAAACATTGCAGTAAACATTCAGCATGATTTTAAAAACAAATCCTTGCTGCGAGATGTTTCAAAAAATGATGGGGACAATATCGACCATGGCAAAAAGTGGTGGAGACATCAATTACGCCTATGTAATTGAATCATATAACTCGTTGCCAAAATTTGAGGGAATCTACTGTAACAGTTCAATATTTAAAACTACAGCAAAGCGGATGGTCAGGTAAAGCCACAGAGAGTACAATGCACAAATGAAAATAAAAAGAGATGGAGTCATAAAGATGGCAGCTTGAACGTAGCCTTAAATTCACACCGCATTTTTTCTTGTCATACCCTTCAACAAAGAACACAAACAGGGTCACACATTTGCTTGACTTTTCACATGTATCTGTAAGTGTGATGGCAAATAATGTTATGATTACACTGACTACAATTGAATGTCTTCCAGATTGAATGCACAAATAATTTGTGTCTGTGAAACTCCTTTTGCACTGATGGTATTTAAAATTGTTGTCTCTTGAGTGAATCCTAATGTGCCTATTAAGGCGTTCTTTATATCTGAAACACTTTCCACACTGATCGCATGTGAACGGTCTCTCGCCAGTGTGACTCCTTATGTGAGTCCTAAGGTTTTTTTCCGTGTAAAACATTTTTCACACTGAGAGCAGGTGTAAGGTCTCTCTCCGGTGTGAATTATCATGTGAACCAAATTTTTTTTTTCTGTGTGTGAAATATTTTCCACACTGACGGCATTTTATATATAGGATGCGGGCGAGAGAAGATGGGAGATGAAGGGGGATTAATTTCTCAAGTTTAATCGATTAAAGATTTATTTAATTATCGCAGTAAGCTTTGTGCATTGTTACTTTACATTTGAAACTAAATGTCAAATTTCTAATGTTTTTTTTACAAGGTTTAAACTATAAGTACAATTTTATCGCAGTTTAATATGAAGTGACAGATTGCTGATCGAATCACAAACTTGTAAAGCATAATCAAATCAAATTTATGTTTGAATTTGTGTCAGATCCCAGCCCTAATGGCTAATGTGGTGGCTGTGATGTACATAAACCTACCAACATCTTTTGGCAAGATTGAAAAATGATGTTTTAGTCACATAACATTGGTTGATGGGACAGTTAAAGGCCACAGTATTTGCCAAATTCAATCTAAAAACAAACTAGAATTCATCAGTACCAGTCCTCCCCAAAAGTTGCATACGGCCCTGGAACCACCAATGGGCCCCGCTGCAGCTGTGCAATTAAAAGAGTCTTAGTTTAATTTTTTTCCCCAAATAATTATGAAAAATCCTGCTTGAATCTGTTCCTGTGATTTAAAGCAGTGCACTGTCAAGCTTCCTACATAACATTCAAATCAGGAGACACACTTGTGCTCTTCGCGGTCAGAAGTGACCAGACACCTGTAACGCATCTTGTAATTTTTTTCAGTAAAACCATTCAAATTCATTTTTTTTTTTTTTTTTTTTTTTTTTGCATTTTGAGAGGGTTTTGTGGTAATAATATTTATGCTGTAATTAATATCCATTTTTTTTGCCATTGAGAATAATTAAAATTATTATTACTATTTTTTTTATGGAATCGTGCCCTCATTTTTAATGTGTTCACCAAATGCCATAAAAGTCACTGAATTTGGTACCGTTCTGATGAAGCTGTGATTTTTGAAAAATTCAAAACCGAAAATGTTTTGGTCAAAAGTGACCGAAGAGAGGTGTGTATATAATGTGTGTGTGTGTGTGTGTGTGTGTGTGTGTGTGTGTGTGAATGGGTGTGTTTTAGAGTGTCACCCCTTCACTGCTGTGTACTTTTTATTCAGCATTGTGGAGGATTTGTAGATTGTACACACAAAATTCTCTGAATATTTGTATTTTTGTCGATTTCCCATTCATTTCCTATGGTCGGATCATTTTAGACCGAAGAGCACAAGGTTTTTTTTTTGTTGTTGTTTTTTTTACACGACCACTTAGCCTGCTTGAATCATGCCCTCAATTTTTTTTTTGTGTTGACATTCCAAATGGCATAAAAGTCACAGAGTTTGTGAGCTGTGATTTAAAAAAAAATCAAAACAGAAATGTTCAGTCTAAAGTGACCGAAGAGCACCAGAGGGTTCACAGGTTTCTCTAAAATTACAGTGACAGGTATGACCATGCATCTTTTGGCTGCCTCTGACCTCCAGCAACCTGTTCTTATGTACTTCTAGGAAATATATGAAAATAATAAAATGTTAAACTGCTTATCAGTTCTAGAGCACAAGTTACCAAAAACTTTTAAATTGTTAAAATGATACATATTTCTTATTTAGCTCACAGGTTTAGATATCAGGGATGCAAACGGCGCGCCTTTTGGCGGATGCCGCCTTTTTCACGGCTGTGTGGGGGACATGTGTGAATCGTGCAGATCCAATGAGTTTTTCTTGTTTGGGGGAAGAGAGCTAGAGAGCCAAGAACAACAACAATCTACCGGAGACCGCAACATCAATAGACGGCAGATTGATAAAGCGCTTTTAGGGCTCCAGACTGCGACCAAATGGTCGCATTTTTTTCTGCCGGTGCGGCGAAATTTTGTGAGCTGTCGCACTGGCGCGACCACCGCGTTATTCAACTCATAAGCGCTGAAATTACTGTTTCATATGAGAAAAATAGAACGGCAAACGAAACGAACGAGAAACGTTTGAGCTGCGCAGCGCGGACCGTTTATCAGCTAGGACCGCAACACAAACACGCTTGTCCGAGCTCAGAACAGCCTTTACTCGAGAACCAAAGTTGATTTTGCGACACTGCACAGTGCTGCGAGATCCAGTGAAAAGTGTTTGAATTCGCCCAGAATGAATTAAGGTTGCTGCAAGATCTAGGGAGAATCATTCAAATTCTGCTCAGAATTCTGTTATAAACAGCGCTGAGGTATGTCAGACAACCAGAAGTAACACCAACTTAAGCAAAGTCGAATGTTATTACTGTATTCATTTCAGTATTTGTACAACCTTTTGAGAGACAAATTTAAGCACTTTTAAATGACTTTCAAGCTTTTTGCACAACTATTTTCAGCACTTTAAAGCTCTTATGATCCAATTCGAATGTTATTTTGATGGCCAAAATATACTTTGTGGTAAACAAACACTTATGTCAAATTAAAATACATAAAATCACGATTATAACCAGTATATGGCAATAATAATCTGTATAGTTTATATATATACAATTTATACTTTATGTGAAGATCGTTTTAAAATTACCTAAATTAAAAGTTTTTATATATTTCAGAGCCTATTAAATGTTGAAAATATTGGCTTTCAATTATACTGTAATGTTGAAATGGACATAATTAATATGTAAAACTGAGAGAAAATTCATTTAAAAGAGACACCAGTAGCAGTACTGATATCAATACTTCATTAATAATAGGCTACTTGGTAAAAAGATGACATTAAACACATTTAAAATATACTTCATGTTATTTCTACCTTAATTTGGAGGTTCAGTGTGAAATTATGACAATATAAATATGCAATTAATCATGATTAATTACAGAAAAATTTGTGATTTTTTTTTATTTTTATTGATTGAAAGACAGCACTAATGTTAACCTTTTATAGATGCTGGTGTTGGTAATATTAGTTAATTTTAGGGAATATGCATTTCAATCTAATTGTATAGGCCTCCCTAGAAAGAGATCAGGACGGCCCCCACCATGCAACTTTTCATTTGCAGAATGAGAGAAATTGATGAGAGCCAGGCACTTACAGTGCAGAAAGTGGATGAGGGCTGTAAAAATTTTTTTTGTTACAGAATCTGTGTATTTTCATATTAAGAACTTTGTATGTGTATAGGGTGAGCCCTGGATGGCAGAGGTTGGTGGCAATGTAATTATATGATATTTGCTGTGGGGGCACGGGCTTCGATAATCTCATTCCTTTTTGACCATACCTCTGTTTGCATCCCTGAGATATATACTAGATTCATTAATAGGATTCAAGTTATAAACCCATTTTAACATCATTCAATAAAAATACAATTTTAAAACTATATGGCACATTTAATTCCAAACACACATTATTTTCTCAGTTCACAACCCACTAACTTTAGTTTAAATATTTAAGGAAAAAAAATCCTGATTCTCTGAATGAATGACAGCACTAAGTTTACCCTTTTTTTGCTTACTTGTCAAAAGTACAATAGCCAAAGAGGCTCAAGCATATTTACATAAAACTTCAAACCCATTCAAGTTAAACCGGAGTAAACCCTCAAATATCAGAAGCAACTAATTACTTGCTACAAGTGTCAAACTAAAAATCTTTATTAAACAAGTATTCAAATCACAGATGTAGATCACACAGATCTACAAGAAACAAGTTCTCAATTTCACAAAATAAATAAAAAGCACACCTCCAGACAGAATACATAATTTAAAAAAATAAAAATAGGATGGAGGCACAAAAAAAAAAAAAAATTCTATGAAAGCACACATCACATGTAGATAAGTCAGCAATAGGACAGATGCACAAATTTCCTAAGGGGCTTCCTCTTCTTCCCCTGAAAAAAGGAAGGCAACCCCTTCATATTCAGCCATGGATTCTTGTGCCATTGTTGCACTGCTACAACCAGGCCGTTCTGTGCTGCTACAAACAGGCACTTCTGCTCCGCTAGGTACAGTGGGTTCGACAAACTCAGTCTTTAAAACCATTTTGTCCATGTTAGAATAAATATATATTCTATAATCGCCGAGAATTAAGATTCAATCTGAGTTGAGCCACACAGCACAGGTACGGGAACCCGGAGCCAAGAATGACAGACACAGCAATAGTGCATTTCATTCAAGACTGGTTTATTGAGGATGCTACACCAGGTTATAAAGTGGAATATAGGGAAGTGAAATCTGACTGTCAGCAGAAAGATGGAAAGGGTACGAGATGTCCCAGACAGTCCCATGATCTGTCATTACATCATTGTCTATATTCCAAATACAATAGAGAATACAGGTTACAATGTTAAGAGACATATTACAAAGGACACAGGATGTAATAGAATCTTACAGTCCATCATTTGAACTCGGAGATGATCCCGGCTTAAAATTCGGGACTCAAGAATGTCAGTGTCATGTCAGAGTTCATTTCAATTTCAAATGTAAGACTGCATTTATTTTGGCAGTTTTACAAAAAGCAGCACATTGGATGCACCGATTCATTAAGGCCTCACAATTTACCTTGTCCAGTGAATGGAATTTGACACAGATAATTTACCTTTACTTCAGTGTCAACAATTTCACCTTCTACAATCACAATATCATCCTGATTGACCTCAACACAACTACCACAATAGTCTAACTGTTCAATCTCTGTCTGAAAAGTCGTAGACAGGCATGGCTTTCCATTGAACTGCCTTACAGAAACATTGCGAAGCCGATACCATTTACCAGTTTCAAGATGGCCATCACCCCACAATGTTAAGGCCATACTGGAGGTCTTGTCAGCAACTTAAAAGGTTTTCCGTTTTACTCCCTTATTGGCTGCGAGTCACAGATGCCTTCTCAAATAAATGCCTCACCACTTTGACCTGGACAGTCACCTGTGACAAAAATAAAAATAAAAATAAAAATAAAAAGCTCATTTATCAACTAAACAGATCTCACTAAATTTAGGGATAAACCTCATATCCCTACTTTTTGCAGTACAGTCTACGAACTTAAACCTCTTAGCATGAAAACACTTACTTATATTCCCTGACATCTGTGCTGATGTCCGCCTGTGTTCGACTGTCACTATTGGCCTTCAGACCATCGTCAAAAGCAAAAGTCATGTTTCTAATAACAAAAACTTTGCTGTAACGGTTCACGATTACTTCATCTCTTCCCTTGTTTTGAACAGACGGGCTTAAATTGACACCATACAGTTTTACCAGACTCCTACCAAAAAAAAAAAAAGTCAAGTTAAAATTAACAATTAAAAACGCCTATTCCACTTGACACAGCCATTATATAATACAATAACACCCATTAACAAGTTCTATTATGACATCTGAGAATTTGGCATGGTAATGGAGATGACAAGGTTAATGTTTGGCCTTCGCAAAATACAACTGCTATGCTGCTGCAGAGCAAGTGTGGATTTGCTATGGCCAATAAATACACAAACAATATTGTCAGCAAACAACACAGGCTGTTGTACAATGGCATACATTTCATAGTTCTGTCACTTGCCTGTCTTTCTCCACACATTCGAAGACATTGTGGCACTGCAGATCAAAACCAACAACACAAGTGTTGCGTTCAGCCTCCTGCAGTAATGCAGTGAAGTATTTCATTTTGGCTGAATCTAATATCGGTGATACTTGACAGATGTAACCTTCTACCTCGGAGCATCCTCGCTTAGCTGACGACATATTCAATATTCAACCCAGTCTCACGGCAGTTCGTGATATAGTCACGTAATTTAATCTATTTTTTCGTGGCAGGGGCACGTTTATTTCGTTATTTTCGTAAGTCCAGCACGTTTTTTGAAACTAATGCATTTCAATTAGATGCATATTTCGTGAAACTGCACGATTCGTTCTGCCAGTCGGGCTGCAGCAGAGAAGCTGTTTAATCAATTTTTTCACGAGATCTTATCATGGATTATATACAGGGAGTGCAGAATTATTAGGCAAGGTTAATATTCTTGTCATATTTTTTCCCAAGCACATTTGAATAATTCCAAACCACATCAATCTTAATAACTACTATTCATTTTGTATTTAATTATTTATAATTGTTATATAATTGTCCATGAAGGCTGGAAGTGAAAAACTCCTTATATTCAGGTGTGCAGAATTATTAGGCACATTTTCTTTTACAGATAAAATGAGCCAAAAAAGAGATTTACCTCTGACTGAAAAGTCAAAAACTATTAAATGCCCATGAGAAGGATGCAATACTAATGCAATACTGCAATTTGCAAAGTTAAGGCATGACCACCGGACAGAAAAACGCTTGTTGCATCTGCATTGTCAGAAAAAACAGGTGGAGGATAAAAGATGCATGTTAATTGCAAAAAAGTAAGAATTAATGTTAAGAATCAGATATGAAACCATCAGGAACCATTTAGTGTCCAGCGCCACCGTTTTCCAGAACTACAACCTACCTTGAGTCTCCAGAAGTGCAATGTGTCAGGTTCTCAGAGACTTTGCTTGGGCAAAAAATCCTAAAAAATGACCCTCAGTTAATAAGAATAACATTCTGAAGTATTGTCAAATACATAGAGATGTTTTTTTTTTCTAGGCTTTATAGACAGATGAGTTGAGAGTGACTCTTGAAGGACCAGCACCACATCCTCTTGACTTAAGTCATAATTACGAGATAAAAAGTCGAAATTATGACTTAAAAAGTCGAAATTATGACTTAAATCGAAATTATGACTTAAAAAGTCGAAATTATGAGATAAAAAGTCAAAATTATGAGATAAAAAGTCGAAATTATGACATAGTTAAGTCATAATTACGAGATAAAAAGTCAAAATTATGACTTTAAAAATCGGAATTATGACTTGCTGACCTGCAGGCTCATGATCTAACACGACGGACGTGTCCGATGAATTGTGAACACATTACGGAGTATTTTAAACGTGGATTTACCAATGATGAAATTCTTGCCTTATTAGCGGATCAACATGGAATAACACTGAGTAAACGGACTCTCGAAAGGATTTTAAGCAAGAACCATCTTTGGCGCAGAAAGAACAAAACGGATGTGGCTGAGGTGGCATCTTTCATTGAACAGCAACTTCAAACCTCTGGCCAATGCCATGTTTATAGATGGATGCACCAAAAATGTTGGTTGAATGGTATTGTTACTGATAGGGAAACAGTGCGACTTCTGCTCCGGCTTTTAGATGGTGAAGGAGTTAACCTGAGGTCAAGAAATCGACTGAGGCGGCGTGTGTATCATAGCCGTGGTCCCAACTTTGTGTGGCACGTAGATGGCTATGACAAGCTGAAGCCATTTGGAATCGGAATAAGCGGATGTAAAGATGGATTTTCCAGGAGCATGATATGGCTTGAGGCATACAAGACCAACAATGACCCAAGACTTATTGCTGGATACTTCATGGATGCAGTAATTAAAACTGGGGGGTGTCCTGCTAGTAAGGAACAGAAAATGTTCATTTGGCTGATATGCAAAACTTTTTGACTTTGTCTGAGGATCGACCAGAAACAGACCATGTTACTTTTGGCCCAAGCTCTGGAAACCAGCGCATCGAAAGATGGTGGCTCACTCTGCGAAGTCAATGTGTTCAATTTTGGATAGACCTCTTTGACAAACTAAAAGAAGATGGACACTACGCAGACACTTTTTTGGACAAATCCTTGATCCAGTTCTGTTTCCTAAACAAAATCCAGGTGAGATCTCATTTATATCAACTGGTTTGATTGCCTATGCATTAACTTGTTGATTGTTAAGTACATAACGTTACGTGAGTAAGCTGTTTTATTTGCGGTATAAATACTTGGAAATAATATTTAACGTTTTCAAGTCCATTCATTATTTGTAGCACGCAACTCTCAGCCTATAAATTCTATCAATTTTATGAAAAAATACAAACAATAAATGGTTTTTTTAATCTGTAGTTGAGATAACTATATTCGCCTCAGATCAAGCGGCATGTGAATCAATGATCTTTTAATATTTGCAGCACGAAATAAACATGAAATAAAAACATTTGAATGCATTAAAAAAATAAACATGATGTCTCATGAAATAGAGCAATCAGAGTTTCAGAAAAGTCAATGTGAAGTCATAATAATAGTAACAACATTTAGCCTACCACATTGTTTTATTTTTTGTTTTATTTTTCTCATAAATCAGCTTGTTAATTGACTTGAAGCCTACTTTGTATTGCTATTTTTCATGTTAAATGTGAAGACAGGTGGAATTTTCACATTAACTTTACGCAATATAACAATTTTATTACATGAATTCTTTCGTTTTAAAGTAGTAATTTAAAGCATTCTGAAGATATATTTATCATGTTTGTGAGGCAAATATTCGCTGAGTAAGCGCTCCTCCTGGAGACGGTAGAAAGCGCATGATTGTTTTCTTTAGCTATCTTACGTTTTTTTTTTTTATATATTGTGAGTGTTTACATGTTTTATGGGGACATTTCATAGGCGTAATGGTTTTCATACTGTACAAACTGTATTTTCTATGGCCCTACACCTAAACCTAGCCCTCACAGGAGATTGTGCACACTTTTACGTTCTCAAAAAAACTCATTGTGCATGATTTATAAGCCTGTTTCCTCATGGGGACCTAAGAAATGTCCCCACAAGGTCAAATTTTACTGGGATTACTATCCTTGTGGGGACATTTGGTCCCCATAACATGATAAATACCAGGTACACACACACACACACACACACACACACACACCTGATCATTTTCAATACATTTGATTAGGTTTATTTAACTGTAGCATACACCTGGTGTTAAAGGGCAATCACCTACTTTTATTAAGGTCCTCATTCAATTAGTGTATTAATGTTATAAAAATGTTATGCGTACCAAAAAAATATCTTAAAATTCTCTTCATTACACATTTTCTGTGATTTGATTACCTGGTTCCATGATTCATGCTCTGTGTGATATCCCTGCTTACACACAGTTTCCCAGACATCTACTAACTTTGTTTCAATACATGTTTCCTTACAGGAAGATGTCACGAGGTGACGAAATATTATTTTTTTTACTTTGCCAGGCGGAACTAATGTTCGCCGCGATTGCCTCCCGTCGGACCCATAACAACGGAACACCGGGCTAGTTCCGGGTTAGCGCAAAATCCCCGCGAATGGGATGATTAGCTGAAATCGTCGGCAGCTGTGGATGAGGGAGTTGAAGCCCTGTGATTGGGACATGTTGCCAACAAGGGAGGATAAGAGGAGAGAGTACAGACCAAGCGAGGAGGGGGAAAATATACTTTTTCTTCTGGAGGGCGGTCTTCTTCTTTTCCGGGGGGACTGTGGATCCCGGAGGCAGCATGAGGGGATAGAAGGAGGAGAGGAAGTGGGGCTGAGAGACGGGTGCGGGACTATGAGTGTGGGAGGAGGAGCACATTAATGCAACTGGAGGAAGGAAGCCGCTGTACAGTAAGATTGTTTGTGAGAGACTGTGAGAAGATCACTCAATCTCCATCTTCTCTTCTTGTCTATGGGACTCCTCAACGTGAGTGCCAGGTCTGAGAATGGGCAACGGCCATTTATATGTATTTTCCACTGAGTGTTGAATTGCTGGGATGAAGTAATGTGATGCACCGTCTTGATGTGTGAAGTGTGAACTTAAACCTGCTGGATGTCCATACTTACCTGAGTTTTCTATCACGTTCCAAGATGTAAGAAGAGGCTAACATTGTTGTACTCCACAGATATTGGAATGTTTTGTTTGACAGCCCTTCAGGAGGATTGCATACCGGAAGACTCCCTGACTGCTTTGCAGTAAAATCCCCCAGCCGTAAGTTCTCTGTCTGTCTGTGTAGAAGAAGAGGATTACGTGCCTGTATACTCACCTGTCTGCTTTGCAGTAAACTCCCGCAGTAAGCCTTGTGTCGGCAGCCCCTCGAGAGGATTTTGTACCTGAATACTCACCGACTGCTTTGCAGTAAGTTCCTCCAGCCGTAAGTTCTCTGTCTGTCAGTGTTGAAGAAGAGGATTACGTGTCTGTATATTTACCCGGCTGCTTTGCAGCGAAGCTCTCCAGCCTGAAGCCCTTCAGCCACAATTCTCTGCCTGTCACCTGGAGAAGAGGAATGCGTGCCCGTATACTCACCGACTGTTTTGCAGTAAAATCCCCCAGCCGTAAGTTCTCTGTCTGTCACCTGCTGAAGAAGAGGATTACGTGCCTGTATACTCACCTGTCTGCTTTACAGTGAACTTCTTCTGCCGAAAGCCTTGTGTCCGCCAGCCCCTCGAGAGGATCTTGTATCCGAAGACACACTGACTGCTCTGCGGTGAAGCCCTCCAGCCGTGAGCTCTCTGTTGGTCACCTGCTGACGAAGAGGAGTACGTACCCGAAATATACATCTGAAATGTCCGGCAGCAGCCTCCGTTCAGTTGTGAGCCCGTAGGACGGAACGTCCCTGTCCAGAAGACCCATTATTTTAAACTTTTTATCCATTTTTATACTCAATAAAAACCGTGACTTAAAGCCTTGTCCGTCGTCCTTGCCTGACCTCTGTCTGACTCCCTAAGGGTGGTAACGGGTCTTAGGGGTGGGTGCAGCCGGATTGGCCCGCCCCGACCTTGTGACAAAGAGCTTGATGAGATTGTCTTGGCTTGGAACAATCACAGAATACGGCCCGTCCACAGCTCACGGTCACCACATGGCCGACCATCCATCATGTATGCAGTGTCTCATCTATATGGAGCCACAGACCACCTGCAGCCAGTGCATCTAGAGAAGGTTCAAGTCTGTTTAGAAGACTGTGTTTTCAAGGACTTTCCATGTGATGAAGACATTTTTAACACCTGTGTTGATCTTATGTCAGAGCATGATTTGAACCTTACAAACGATGTGTTTGCAGCAGTGGACTTGTACATAACACTTAGGGAGCTAATTAACAGTGAGTTAGAGCCTCATAACTAAAACGAGTTGCTAAAGACCTAACATTTGAGATTTGTATTCTACTGGTGAGTAGTGAAGACAAACAACTTATGTTTTAACAAAGGAACAGTTTAATTGTCCCAAAATGACACATTCCAAAATTGCAATTGAAAAAACAAATCGTCACCTTAGAATTATAAGGTTCTATCTGCGTTCTGAGCACTTTTGAGATACTGAGCTTCAAAGTTTTTGTGTTCCATAGACTTCTGTAGACAGAACCATTTTTGTTTTCTAAAAAAAGGCCCCAAATGTACACAGCTTACAAAAGAATCATCAAATAATGTAAATAAATTGTCCCAGAATAAGAATATGTGAATAACTCAATTTTGACAAAAATGTCAGATAGAACCTTATAATTCTAAGGTGACGAAATATAAACTGTAGCATACTTATGTAATGACCAAACAGTGATGAGAATAAAAACAAAATATAAGCTTTGTATAATATGTGCATTCAAGTAGAAAGACTTGTTTTTATCAGCACACATGGGAAATTATTGTAGAAACTTTGTAACTGGAATAACAAAAGGCCTCTCAAACCTTGTGCCTCTTTGAACTTTGGAAATGTGAACATGTAAAACACATCTTGATAAAAAATAAAAAATAAAGCTTGCTTTGACCTCAGTTATGTTGTTTAAGCTTAACTTCAGTTCCTTCTCTTGTGCCTCAGAGAATAATAACAGACACTTTGGTAACGTAACAATGTAAAACACATCTCAAAATACAAAATAAAAATAAAGCTGGCTTTGACCTCAGTCATGTTGTTTAAGCTGACTTCAGTTTCTTCCTAAATAGTCTATACTAAGTGTACTAGACTATATCCATGACCCATATGTTGCTCTCCAACACTTTGTTCATTTCATGGCGAAACTCTGGGTAGTTATCATAATTCACAGGCAGCTCCAGGTAACAGCCACATGTGTGTGCAATGGGTCGTCTCTGAAAGCCTTCCAATTGTGTGAAGCTGACGGTGATGTTCTTTCCCAGAAACAAATCTGACCCGGTGCAAAAGCGAAGGAAGAGGGACAGGTGTTGTTTATCTGATTCTCTGAGAAATGTACTTAGATACCTGCCTGTCTGTTTTTGCTGTACATTCATCGTATCAGGGTAAGCTATTGATTTTGTGACCTTTCTTGATGTCGGTTGGAGTTCATCATAGGCAGCTGCGATGTCCTTGAGCTCAATACTCATAGGTGCAAGCACATTATGCCACTGCTCTATCACAAATGCAGGTTCTTGAATCAGCTTCTGATGTGCCATCTCCTCCTAGAGCTGCTCGATATTATCTGCTGTTGGGACTCTTCAGAAGGAATGATGATCCATGACATCAAACAGCTCTTCTTTGTCCACATCTTCAAAATGTGAACGGCATGATTCTAGGATCACCCTGTCTGATTCTGAGAAAGCAGTCTACAAGACTTGTGGCACATCCATGTGTAACCCGTAACACCCGAAGTTTCTTATAAGTTGTTTAGCAATGGACCAGTAAGCTCAGAAGTGTAGATTCGTCCAAGGAGAGAGAGTTTGCAACATCAGTGAACAACTCAGACACGGGGTTTGAGGTGAGAATGGAAAATTTGTATTTTAACAGTGTCCACAGAAATAAAAGATAAACAACAATTTTGTGTCTCACACTCAGTCTCAGTTTAGTTTACATTCAATAGTAACGATTTATACCGTTTTCTTTCCTTACAGGGCGCTTTACAATATCACTTGTCAAGGTAAGTTGATATTTCCCTTTTTTTCTTTCTCTTTGTTAGTAGCTAATTCACTCAGCTGAATGTTAACGTTGTTTGTGATTAAACCTATTATCAACCATTTCCCTTATTTAACTGATTTGTTCTTAATTTACTTATTCAACTCTTTAAACATTTACTAGTAAACCTCAAACAAAGTATTTGAAAGAATAACTCCCAATAAACAAAAGTACATTCAATCTGAACACTTCAAATTTTACCCAGAGTCCAGTGCTCGTGATTAACACTCAAAAAGATTCTTTGAAAAATTGAACAATTAGCACTTTACAATATGTGCATTCATTCAGTTTAACACAATTTTTAAATAAACACAACCATTTATATCCATTCGTATACCGCTGTGTACTAAATTCCTTTGTGTGATTTCTCTTATTTGGTATTACCTTTTTAACAGCAAAAGCATTCCACCTAAATCCTATACAATAATTTGTACACTTATCGTGTTTAACACACAAAGCATGTTAATACTGGTATTTCACACAAATGAACATTATTTTTGTCTCTACTTCACTCTTATGTCTCTTTTCATCATTTATACCAACCCAAACAAATGGTTAATTTATGAAACTCAATTTTAACAAGACTTTAAACCGTAATGAAATGAAAATAAATGAAAATTGCATCAACTCACCAAGGAAACTCATTCAAATGTGCATATGAAACAGGAAAAACCCGATGGCAAATGGCGGATGATATATGTTCTCAGATGCACTTCTCTCTCAATCGTCTTTATCAACTTAATCGTTTATATTCACTTCTAACTGCCTGTTCCAGCATTACAGGTGCTATTTTTACAGGCAGGTACTTCTCTTTTAGCCAACCAAACGCAATGATTCGGCCAACGCTTTCCCACTCTTGTTGACCAAAATCATGTCGTAGATAAGGCAAGGCAAGGCAAGGCAAGTTTATTTATATAGCACATTTCATACACAATGGTAATTCAAAGTGCTGTACATAAGAGGAATAGCATAAAATCATAGTCATAAAAATTTAAAATAATAATCACACAAACAGAAGAACATTTTAAATGATTTTAAAATTGATTTAAATTAATTAAAAACAGTAGGAATGGTTAACAATAACAACAATAAAAACAGAAAAATTTATTTTAAAATTAATTTGCACAGTATAATGATTATACATAAAATAATGCAATCTGTTCGGACGTAGCACAGTGCTCATTCAATAAGTGCACAACTAAACAGGTGAGTTTTGAGTCTGCATTTAAATGTGGCTAATGTATTAGCACATCTGATCTCTTCTGGAAGCTGATTCCAACTGCGGGCGGCATAATAGCTAAAAGCGGATTCCCCTTGTTTTGTGTGAACTCTTGATATTACTAACTGACTCGATCCTAGTGATCTGAGTTGTCTGTTAGGTTTGTATAAAGTGAGCATATTTGCAATGTATGTAGGTCCTAGGCCATTGAGTGCTTTATAAACGAGTAGAAGTACTTTAAAATCTATCCTAAACATAACTGGTAGCCAGTGTAAGGACCTGAGGACTGGTGTAATATGCTCTGATTTTTTGGTTCTAGTCAGAATCCTGGCAGCAGTGTTCTGTATGAGCTGCAGCTGTCTAATGGTCTTCTTGAGAAGACCAGTGAGGAGACCATTACAATAGTCTACCCTGCTGGTGATAAAGGCATGAACAAGTTTCTCCAAATCTTGACGGGAAACAAAACATCTAATTCTTGCAATGTTTTTGAGACGATAGTATGCTGATTTAGTTACTGCTTTGACATGACTACTGAAACTGAGGTCTGACTCCAGAATCACACCCAGATTCTTGACTTGATTTTTTGTTTTTTGACCCCTAGTGTCAAGATACGCATTTACCTTATGAACTTCATCTTTGTTTCCAAATGCTATGACTTCCGTTTTCTCCCTGTTTAACTGTAAAAAGTTTTGGCACATCCAACTGTTAATTTCATCAATGCATTGGCAGAGAGAGTCAATGGGGCTGTAGTCATTTGGCGATAAGGCTAGGTAAATCTGGGTATCATCTGCATAGCTGTGATATGCAATTTGGTTGTTTCTCATTATTTGACTTAGTGGGAGCATATGCAGGCTGAACAACAGCGGCGCTAGAATTGAGCCTTGTGGGACTCCGCATGTCATGGACGTCCACTTAGACTTATGTTCTCCTATACTCACGTAATAACCTCTCCCTTCTAAGTATGTCCTGAACCAATTTAGAACCATCCTAGAAAGCCCGACCCAGTTTTCCAATCTATCTAAAAGAATGTTATGATCGACAGTGTCGAACGCAGCACTGAGATCTAGTAATACCAGCACTGATATTTTGCCAGAATCTGAATTTAGGCGAATATCATTTATTATCTTTATGAGCGCTGTCTCTGTGCTATGATGTTGTCTGAAGCCAGATTGGAAATGGTCCAGGTATCCATTTGAGTTTATGTAGTGATTCAGCTGATTAAAAACAACCTTTTCAATAATCTTGCTTATGAAAGGAAGATTTGAAATTGGTCTATAGTTGCTCAGTATGGTGTTATCAAGATTTTTCTTTTTCAGAAGGGGCTTAACAGCTGCAGTTTTCAGGGAGTTTGGAAAAGTCCCAGAAAGAAGTGAGGTGTTCACCACTTCTAAAAGATCTGCTTCTAAACAGCTAAGCACACTTTTGAAAAAAGATGTGGGAAGTGTGTCAAGGTGGCAGGTTGACGATTTGAGGTGCTTTACTGTTTCTTCCAAAATGTTGCTATCGATTTCTTCAAAAGTAGACATAATGACTTCTTTTTGAAATTGCGGTCGAAACTGTCTGATCTCTGCATAATTTGAGGGTGTGCTAATTGTCTTTCTGATATTATTGATCTTCTCAGAAAAGAAGGAAGCAAACTCATCGCACTTGCTGTCAGAGAGCAGTTCACTAGGGATCTGACTAGGGGGGTTTGTTAGTCTCTCAACGGTAGCAAAAAGAGTGTGAGTGTTGTTTAAGTTGCTGTTTATAAGGTTCGAGAAGAATGTTTGTCTAACTTTACCTAGTTCAACACTGAAAGCATGAAGGCTGTCTTTATAGATGCTATAGTGAATTTCAAGTTTTGTCTTCCGCCACATCCGCTCAGCTTTCCTGCATTGTCTTTTCATACTCTTTACTGCTGTTGATTTTCTCCACGGTGATTTTTTGCCAGTCATCTGTCTGACCTTCACAGGTGCAATGTCATCAATGACATTCTTAACTTTTGAGTTAAAGGACTCCAGGAGAAAATCAACAGAGTCTGCAGAAATGCTTGGCATTGAAGATATAGCCTTCATAAATAGCACACTCGTGTTATCGTTAATGCATCTCTTCCTGACAGAGACTGATCTAGATTCAGTGGTAGCAGAGATCAATATATCAAAGAAAATACAGAAGTGATCAGATAGTGCTACATCCTTGATAACAGTGGATGAAATGTTTAGACCCTTACTGATGAGTAAATCAAGAGTGTGTCCACGATTGTGTGTAGGCCCATGCACATGCTGAATCAGGTCAAACGTGTTCAAAACCGTTATAATTTCTTTTGTAGTTTTGCTTTCTGCATTGTCTATGTGAACATTAAAATCCCCTGCAATAGCAAAACAGTCAAACTCTGAACAAATCATTGATAGCAGTTCTGTGAACTCTTCAACAAAGGCTGGAGAGTATTTTGGGGGCCTGTAAATAATGATAAACAGAATGCGTGGAATACCTTTCAGTAAAATCCCTAGATATTCAAAAGACAAGTACTGACCAAATGACACTTGTTTGCATTCATAGACATCTTTAAATAGGGCAGCTACACCACCACCTCTTCTAACAGCTCTGCAGACATTCATGTAAGTGAAATTAGAAGGAACTGCTTCATTTAGGATTGTTGCACTGGAATTGTCTTCTAACCATGTTTCATTTAAAAACATAAAATCCAGGTTGTTTGTGGTTATAAAATCATTGATCAGAAGTGATTTATTTTTTAGTGAGCGAACATTTAAAAATGCTAGCTTGATGGCATCCCTTTTTGTCTCTAGAGCAATCTTAGTTTGATGCCTAATAAGCCTCAGATTAGATGTGTGAACTGTACGATTTGAAAGGGCCTTAGACTTTCTATCACATATTAAAACAGAAATAGGGAAAGCTACAGGCACACTGGGTTCCCGCTTGTTTTGTAAACATTCCTGATTGTTGCTGTTACCGTAGCGGGGACCCGACACATATCACTGAGAGCTGTTATCAGTTGTTTTTGGTTCACTCACAGCAGATGCAGGAGGGTTTGAGCCCTGGCGTTGTGGCAGCGGCCGGAGAGCTCTCACAGGAGGAGGAGGGTGAGCTGGGCCCACAGGCTTTGGTGGTTGTGGCGCCTGCCGTTTTTTAGTTGATAACTGGGGACTTGCAGCAAAAGAGTTGGAGAGTCTGGTTCCAGCATATACCAGTTCCTCCATTTTCTGTGAGAAGCTTAGAAGTGGAGATGCTGGAGAGAGGGATAATGTGTCTGGTGAATGGAGCTCTGGCTCTGGAGTTTCCGGTGGCTGGAATATGTTGTTGTCCTGGCTTCCCTGACTGTTTAACAGAAAGTCATCCTTTCTGTTAAATCCAGATAAGGGACCTTAAAACTATTTCCCAAAGTGCACTGCTCATAAAAGTCATTCCAAAACTCGGAAAGCACATCCCTCAAAACCCCCCCTTCATCAACAGCATTTTCCAGTCGTCCATCAGGAAGAATGACTTTCACAGATATGTCATCTGTCAAGACACTTTTGTCACAAAAATGTGCAATAAGCTGTCGAAGGGCCTGTCCGCGATGAATAACAAGAATTCTGTTCACCCTTTCACTCTGAACAAGCAGCTCCAGTGAGTTATCAATTGGAGAAGGAACATAATATGATTCCTCTGAAAGAGGCAAGGTGTCATCTAGCACAGTGTCTTCCAGCCCGGAGATGTGTCCTGTGGAGACTGTTACAATGCCACTATCCTCCAGATTGTCCACCTCTGGCTGTCTGCCTGCATCAATCTCAATATCACTTGATACATTAGTCACCCTAGTTATGGAGTCAGACAACAAAACATCTTCAATGCCTGTTGCAATTACATCGCTACTGCCTACATAAATCAGATCTGGCTCTACATTCTCTATCAACAGAGCAGATTGGCTGGTATGTGTGGGAGACCAGGAATCTTGCATACCTTCCACTCGCTGCACAATTGTTTCACTGCTGAAGTGGAACTGTGTGTCATTAGGGATGATTTTCTTCTTGGTTGTCAAGTAAAAACGCAAGACTGGTAATTTGGTCTGCTCATAAAGTTCTCCAACTGTAATCTGCTCATCTATGGCTTGCTCTTTAAAGTCTGTTATATCAACCACAAAATCAGTGAAGTTTCCCTCAGAACTTTTCTCGCCAGGAAAAAAACAGTGTGACAGCCTGTTCAAGCAGATCCTTTTTTCTACAGTCCTTTGACACGCAGATTTTCCGTGTACCCCCACCTTTTTTTGTTCGGACCTGAGTAAACTTCCCTTCTCGAAAATGCATCCATCCCATCTCAATTTTCCGCATACTCTTTTGAGCATTTTTTGACATTCTTTTTTCACATACATTGTCAGTGTCACCTCTGCTTCTTGCCAGCCTGGTTCTAAGCCGATCAAAAAGTCTAGCTTTTCGGCCACCGGGATCTTGTTCTTTTCGCCTGCAGTATCCATGAACAGCCAGACGGTCACCATAGGAAGGCAGATATTCCTTCAGCTGGTCATCTGTCATAAGCTGTATGACACTGCAATCAATCTGTAAAAAGAATGTATTTTAAAACACTTATATTTAAAGTTTACCATTCTCTGATGACAGTGACCCTGTGAGGTATAATTCAGAAATATTACTGATTCAGCTGAACTGACATTGGATGACAACTGAGCTGAGATGGACAATGACATTACTGTTTTCTGCAGAGCTGCTTTATAGCTGGATTGAGCTAATTTCATAACTGATCTTAAACTGTTATTGAACGTAACTGAATTAACGCTGAACCGACTTCAGCTGAACAATGTCACTATTTATTATTTATTAAGACCATCATTTTCCTGTTTCTTACAGTAATGTTGCTTTAAAACAATATGTATTGAGCACTATATAGTCAATCCAAGTCACCTTTATTTTTAATGTATATGGAATAATGTACAGTCAACTGATTGTTATAAATCCAGGGGTTTATAGTGAGTTATAAAGACGGTTTGTTATTTGAAACTCTGTATATCTAGAAAGAGCACTTATTAAGCACTTCTGCTTGAGAAAAAAAACAGAATATATTGTTCCAAAGTTTCTTTGTGACTGCACGAGTGATACATAGCATTTTCGTAAATACCTTGTCCTGCTGCATTCGCTGTATGGTGTCATCAGCAACATTTCTTGACATCAAAAAGTCATAAAGGTCATCCATCCTAGAAGACAATGATGCATTTAATAATACCTCAATGCTGGTTACGTCTATCAACGTAAACGTTAGCTGCTATCATATCGGTTTGTGTTGCCATCTAGTGGGGAGTACGACTTTGAACGAACAACAGAAATCACAACGAGAAATCGGTCTTCTGATTTGGTTCGATATCAAAACTTAATTGACGATTGTATGTCGTGATGACAAATAAATAGGCTACATGAAATTAACAGTTGTGGCAGCATATGAAGTAAAATGTTGGTTCCCCCATAAAATGTTACATGCTTATCATTATTATTATTATAACTTACATATGCAAGCTCCAATAGGCTATATTGTTAAAGAGCGTTTTATGCGCCAAAGTGATTAAATGCTTAACATGATGCGGTATCATTCACACACCTAGACTACATCTGCTACTTGAATTACAATCTTCTGATTGTTCGATTCTTTACATTTGTGCAATAGGCCTAGCGTTACTTCTGTAATCATTATGTTACTTACTTGGGGTGATGCTGCATTTCTTTGCTTAAAATCCTCAGAGTGGGTTCAGAGCTATTCCATGCCGTTCCGTGTCGTCGTGAAGTGTAGATCAGTTAGGCAGCAATCACTTTAAAGTCATAATTTCGACTTTTTAAATCTCATAATTTCGACTTTTTATCTCATAATTTCGACTTTTTATCTCATAATTTCGACTTTTTAAGTCATAATTTCGACATAGTATGTCATAATTTCGATTTTTTTATCTCATAATTATGACTTACTTAAGTCATAATTTTGACTTTTTATCGCATAATTTCGACTTTGTATCTCATAATTATGACTTAAGTAAGTCATAATTTCGACTTTTTAAGGCATGGATTTTTTTTCTGACCTGGCGGAAACGGGCTTCCATAGAAAAGTGAGTCCTTGAAGTACATTTTATTTCACAGCTGTAGAGTTAGAAAATAATAAAGGCTTTAAAATATTGCAAGATTTTAAAAATGTGTTCATGACTATGCAGGCAAGTTAGTGATTATCAAAAATATGATTAAGATGTCCTTGAAGAGAAATATCGCTAGCTAGCTAACGTTAGCATAAACACATTATGATGGTGTTTAGCTGTCAGCATTTAAATGTACAACTATGCAGATACGGAGATTACGGGATTGCCAGGCTCCACATTTAAATTATTTAGCTATTTAAATTATGTTGTTAAATAATATGAAACTGAATGTTCATGCCGCTAACATTGTTTATAATGTTGCAATTATATTTTTTCTCAGTTTCTGATAAGAACGAGGCAGTAGATGAGTCTCACGAGTGTCCACCTAATATATAGCACATATAAAATGAGCTTCAGCGGAAGTTTATGAACTGGCTTATCTTTATGCGGAAGTTCTAAAGAACGCTCAGTGCATAAGGTCAATTGGCCTTTTTCACACTTCCGGGTTCTGTGTTTCCGGCGTTCGGCAACGCAGGGTAAAGTTACTTCCGGTATCTATAGAGCGGAGAGTAAGAATGGCGGCGTCTAAGAATAAGTGTTGCTGTAGCGTCCCTCAGTGCACAAATTCTAAACAAAAACAACCATATTTGAGTTTTCATGGGTTTCCTTTAAACGAAGACCAAAAAAGGGAATGGGTTGTTGCTATCAGACGGGATGAAGGCTCTACATTTGTAATTCGGAGAGGTAGCACGTATGTCTGTAGTCAGCATTTTACTGCTGCCGATTACGTTCTAGGAAGTTCGCGGCTGAAAGTTGGTGTCATTCCCAGTCGTTTTCCATGGAACGATTTTCATGTACCCCCTCAAAGGCTGTCAGCATTTGAGAGAACTGCCGTTCGACTGGGCATGGATGTACGTGTTCAGGAGCAGCCGGCGGTCTTAGAAGATTCACCCAATGAATCTGTGCAAGTTGAGGAACATGATTACGCGGCACACCCACCTGCCGGTAAGCACTTATGTTAACATTTGGTTATTGGTGATTCTATAATTGCAGGTACATTGTGTCATTTTTTCAGCTTTATCAAATAGTTATATTATTAATCATTTTAATTATTGGCTACTCGTTTTCATTAATCACAGGATGTAAAAGGCCATAACAATATTTTTTTCTGTGAATAGTGTCCTATGTAGCTGAAAATCGTATTTGCTTCTTGACTTGACTTATGTGTGTGTGTGTCTCTGTCTGTGTATAACTGTCAATAATGTTACATACTATCAACATTCTCACTCTACTGATGGTAACATTATTGAGACAAATTCAAACAACTAGAAATCATGATTTTCAATAATAAAATAAGCAATTATATATCACACAGTTACAGGTTAATAGCAGAAAAAAAATTTGGACACCAAATGTATCTGCAATTATAGAACCACCCTTATGTCTTTGGTGCTAACAGTGCGATATGAAAAAAATAGCATGATTAGTTGCTAACTTTATATATATATTTTTTTAATTTTATAGGTGCATTAGATGAGGCTCTGCAGTACATTGAACAGCTGGAGGCGAGGCTGCAGAAAATGTCACTGGAGAAACAAACGACAGTGAACAGATTTTGTGTTTCTGATCAAACAATCAGATATTACACAAAGTTTCCCTCACAAGAAGTTTTCCAGGTGTTCTGGGAGTCTATTTGTCCATCTGCCAGCAATCTGGTGTACTGGACCAAGGCACAGAGGATGGGGCATGAAGCATTCCCAAGTCCTAGCCCTGCACGGAAGATCCAGCTCATAGATGAACTGTTCATCTACTGCTGTCGGGTAGCTGCTGGACTGAGTGAACAAGTAATTGCTGACATTTTCGGGGTAAGCGTGGCCACGGTGAGCAGGACCATTATAACCTGGGCTAATTACTTGTTCTTTGTGTTGGGTTCAGTACCCATTTGGATGTCCAGGCAACAAATAGGCTCCTCCATGCCAGAGAACTACCGTTTGTTTAGTCCAAACCTGCGAGTCATCCTGGATTGCACAGAAATCCGCTGTGAAAGCCCTACATCACTGACACTCCACTCTGAGATCTTCTCCAATTACAAGAGCACTACCACATTCAAAGGTCTGGTTGGGGTAGCTCCATGTGGTGCAGTGACTTTCATCTCCCAGCTTTACACCGGTTCAATCTCTGACAAAGAAATAAGCAAGAAGTCTGGCATTTTGGACCTGCTTGAGCCTGGAGATGTGGTCATGGCAGACAAGGGGTTCACCATTGAAGATATGCTCTCCAGTGTTGGCGCTAGACTGAGCATTCCACCTTTCAAATTTGCCAAGCAGTTCAGCAAACAGGACTGTGAAAAAACACAGACAATTGCATGCCTCAGAATTCTGGTGGAAAGGGTGATTCGAAGGGCCGGAGAGACGATGGAGCCCGGAGGAGCTGGTGGGCCGACGGTCGACAACGGAGACGAGGGAGCACAGAGCCTGGGTGGAGCCGCAGGGTCGGAGGGCCGAGGTGGAGTCCAGGACTCTGAGACTGGAGGTGATGGTGAGGGATCCTTCAGTCTGGACATCGATGGAAACTGGCAGTCCCACGGCAAGTCCTCTGAACCCACACAGTCCATGCATGGCCTCCGTGGCCTGAACCAGGCAGACAGGAATCTCAGGATGGCTGGACGGAACCAGCGGAGGCTCTGGAAGGCTGGGCTGTACCAGCGGAGGCTCTGGAAGGCTGGGCTGAACCAGCGGAGGCTCTGGAAGGCTGGGCTGAACCAGCGGAGGCTCTGGAAGGCTGGGCTTAACCAGCGGAGGCTCTGGAAGGCTGGGCTGAACCAGCGAAGGCTCTGGAAGGCTGGGCGAAACCAGCGGAGGCTCTGGAAGGCTGGGCGGAACCAGCGGAGGCTCTGGAAGGCTGGGCTGAACCAGCGGAGGCTCTGGAAGGCTGGGCTGTACCAGCGGAGGCTCTGGAAGGCTGGGCTGAACCAGCGGAGGCTCTGGAAGGCTGGGCTGAACCAGCGGAGGCTCTGGAAGGCTGGGCTGTACCAGCGGAGGGTCTGGAAGGCTGGGCTGAACCAGCGGAGGCTCTGGAAGGCTGGGTTGAACCAGCGGAGGCTCTGGAAGACTCTCTTGAGGAGAGGGCTCTGGACGGCGCTCTTGAGGAGCGGGCTCTGGAGAACTGGACGGCGCTCTTGAGGAGCGGGCTCTGGAGAACTGGACGACCCCAGCGGAGACTCTGGAGGGCTGGGCGTCTCCAGCGGAGACTCTGGAAGAGCAGGCTCTGGGCGAGCGGTCACAGGAGGGCGCTCTGGCGGCGCGGTCACAGGAGGGCGCTCTGGCGGCGGATACTCTGGAAGGCTGGGCGGAACCAGCGGAGACTCTGACTTGGCGGTAGCCATCTTGGGTACATACTCAGGCGTGGCAGCCATCTTGCTTGCAGACTTGGGCGGTTTGGTAGATGTGGCTCGAACCGTTCCAGGCATGACAGATGGGATGTGTGAAAGTTCTGGTGATATGGGTGCTGTAGGACTGTGGGGCTCCTCATCTGCAGTCCCAACAGTAAATGTTGAACCGGCCAGTAGGAGAGCATAGTCTATGTATCGTTCAAGTGTCCAGTGCGGGGTGTGTAAAGGCATACTGGGTTTTAACTCCTGGTTCAGTCCATAATAAAAAATGTGCTTGAAAAAAATGACAGTGAAATCCACCTGGTGACATAGTTCACAGAAGTCAGCCACATACTCCTCAATAGGCCGGTTGTTCTGGCGAAGACGAACTAGACGGTCTCCTGGGTTCATGGTGAACGGCTGATGAATAAAGCCTCTGGATCTTTGTAGCGGCGAAGTCTTCTGTCACAAGGAGTCAGACTGAGACGTGCGGATCCATTCGCAGCATTTATTTCAAACACAAAACAAACACAAAGGGGCAGGCAGAAATCGTGGTCAAAACAGGCAGAAAGGTCGGGGCTGGCAGCGAGAATCAAAACACGGGAAGGAGTCCAGGAATCAAAAACACAGGAAATCAAACGCTCGGAAATAATGACCAGATGGAACAATAAGACTTCGCAAGGTGGCTGTGTGTGTCAGTGGCTTAAATGCATGAGAGTCAGTGTGAAACAGATGTGTGCAGCAATCAGTGCAGTGGGAAACGAGGAGCAGCTGTGTGCAGTGATTGGTGCAGTGGCTTATGGGGATTGCAGTCCAGAATGTGTGTGCCAGAGTTCATGATGACAAGACGACCAATACGTGACACAGACAGACAGACACACAGACAGACATGCGATATCCAATGTGTAATCAGTACTATATCTCCATCACCTGATTACAGAACCAGCTTTACTGACAAGATACATATTGGATATTGCATGTGAAATATCATTCAGCCCTAACACACAGACACAGAGAGAGACAGAGTGTTGTGAGTTACCTGTGTAAGCCTTGTATAGGGTAGACTTGATTCCAGTCTTCCCAACTGATTTTGGTTTCAGGACATGAAGTTCCTTCACTGCCTCTGGATGGACTCCCTTAGTACCAAACAAACAAATGCAGTGTTAAAATAAACATTAATAGTTATCAGTTGTTTATTGATCTTTTGTGATTTTCATTTATATATTTGTTACTTAAAGGAACCGTATGTAAGAAATTTATGTCAGTTAATCATAAAATGGCCCTGACATGTCACTAGACATTAAGAAATCATGTTCATTTCAAATACTTATATCATTGACAACAGTGGTCCGGCCGGGATATTGTCATTTAGAAAAGGGGGAGTTGCAGCCCTCAACTGATGTTATTGTTGTCGTTTTGTGTTTTGGTCTGAGGCTCCACCCTCCAGCTATCTACCAATCACGAAGTCAGTAGAGTTTCGTGAGACAGGTTGCCAGCTATGCTCTAGTTAGATACAGCTGCTGCTACGAACGAGTCGGATAAAACATGAATAACGTTACTTACGAAACCTAAAAGACCTCGTTATGAATCCGAAATACGTCGTGACAAAGTCCAAAATAAAAGAAGGATTTGTATAGGAGATGCCTTTGAAAGATGGAGACGGCTGAAAACGGAGAATAATTTGAAGATAGACGCCAACGTTGCTAATTTTCTCCTTGACAGGTAAGATTCATCTATGTTTGGCTAACTTTGCTTCCATAGGCTACACAGTGGATTTTCCACGGTCGGCCGTGCTAAATGCGTTCATAAAAAGCTTTATATCGCACCACGAGCAGGGTATGAAAACAATCTATGTTCCGACTGAAATGTGGTATTACAGTACATCTTTACGAAATATTTGGCTAATCGCCATCTGTAAATTTTTGCGATACATAATTACTTCGCAAAACATCTCTTGTGAAGCATAAACATAATTAACAGAACGAAAACAAATTACTGTGTAAGACTCGTCACTTGCCATTGGAAGCTCCTTGTAGCAGCCTACTCCTGCAGCTTAGCTGGCAACCTCGAGTCAGGGGGGGAGCGGGAGGGGATACACCGTTCTACAGTATTTTGAAAGTGATTGCAGTACCAGTTTTGGCCACAATCCTACATACGGTTCCTTTAATCTGCACTCTTGTTCATTATTAGTCTATAATGCTTTAATGTTTACACATACTTTCTTAGAGTTAATAGTGTTCTTAATTGCAGAAAAAAAAAACATGCCTGTGTTCTTGGACTATGCCATCTCTGTGGCTCACTTGTGCAGGCCAGTGGTGGTGGGACGGTTTGTAAATTAAGCTGCACATAGTGGGCCGTCTGATACAAAAGTGCTGTCAGATGGTTGCACAATCCTTTACCAGCTGCACAGCTGCACATATATGTAGAAACACTAACGACCTCTTCCGATTCCAATGCCATCTGTTTGAGAAGACAATTGTTTAGCTAATGAATTGTAATTCTATGTTATCAGCTACATTAAGTGCCGTTAAGGGAAAGCTGCAAACAGCAGCAAAAGCAAGAAATATATATATAGTCTGCAACCGCAGATTTAAGAGAATAGTTGCGACAGGTGAAATTGAAAGACAGGGAAATTAAAATCTGCAACCGCAGATTGGAGTAACTTTATATCAGAACAATAGCTGATCTAATGAACTCATAAGCCAACAGGCACATTAATTACATGTAACCTCAAGTGTGTGGGGCTCCTCATTTTTCCTCATAGAACGATAACACCTAGCTCTCACTACCACCTTCCGATCAACAACATTGGAGACTGAACACATGTGAAACAGGTTAGCATTCATACTGTTGCAAGTGCTAGCGCCAGTTAGTTGTCAACTTACCTTGATAATTGTGTATAAACTGCTCAACAAAGAATTTATAGCCCTTGCTCAGCCTTGCCTCTTTAGTTGTTGAATGCCGTCCAACTATTCTTTCAACATCATCGAACCTGAGTCGCGGTAGTGTCGAGAGAGAAGCAGCGAAACAACGCTCCATGTTATGGAAACGCCGTAGTTTCAGCTGTGGCGGAAATAACTTTACCCTGCATGACGTAGTTTCCGGTTGCGCATGGGGGTTGGACAATTAATTTAATCGGTGAATGGCCGAACACCGTGAAACACCGACTTTGCACCAATTTTTTTTTCTAGCTAATATCAACATTTTATTTAAGCATCAAGGTTGTGCACTTATAATAACTTAAATCCTGGCGAAATGAAACCTTCCAGTGGCTATGATATACAATAAAAATTAAATTCTCCACCCCCCTTACATAAATTTGCATTACAGTATTTGCACTTACCATCGGTAATTCTCAGATTCTCAGATTATATACCATACAGCAAAATAAAACATGCAGGGTGCAGATTAATAGCTATGAAATAAATATTTCTGTGAAACGAGTTAGGTTGAACAGAAGAAAGGTGTAATTTTATTGAAAAAAAAAAATCTTATTTTTACATCTTACAATAAACAACGTGACACAAGCTTTTTTTTAATTATTTGAAAGCTTAAAATGTTTTATTTGAATAATTTGTAACTATTTGTACACATATGCACATGTGATTTTCTTATTGCTTTTTATATTTTATTATTTTTAAGTGTCTTATTTTATTATATTTTGATGCAATTAATGTTATTGCCCTTGTATGTCCTGACTGCAATTAGAATTAAAATAAAGAATGAAAATAAATAAATAATAGTCTTTTATTTTGTTGAACGAACAATGGATGGCGTCACCGGTCCAGATTCAGTTGACCAATCGGCGTAAAAAAAGAATTTTGAAGTCGTTTATCCGTTTTCTACCCGTGAATCAAAAAACGAAAAATCGAGCCGAAATCTTGTTTTTTCGTTTTGTGAACAAATGAAAAAACGAATTAATGAGCCGTTTTCTTATTTCTGCTTATTTCGTTTCAAATTGAAAATGAAATGAATAAAACGTACCAATCCGTGTATCATTCGTCCTTTCCATTTTCAATTGATAAATGAAAATCAAAAAATGAAAATCTGATTGTTTTTTTTGTTATTTGATTTTGAATCAGAAACGAAAAATGAAAATTGTCTTGTTTTTCATATTTAAAATTTTCGTTTTGGATCAAAAATACAAAATTGAAAAGGGTCCACACAACAGAATCTGTTTTTAATATTTAATTGCTGGGTTGTGCGTCACCCTATGGAAGCCCATTTCCGCCACTGAATAAAAAAAAAAAAAAATTATATATATATATATATATATATATATATATATATATATATAGCGACTTTTTTTCTCAGAATTGCAAGTTATATAGTCAGAATTGCGAGATATAAAGTTGCAATTGCGAGTTATAAAGTCAGAATTGCGAGATATAAAGTGGCAATTGCGAGAAAAAAAGTCAGAATTCTTTTTTATATCGCAATTCTGACTTTTTTCCGTTCATTTGTGACACTTTCTGGCAAAGCACAATAGGAAAGTAGATCTTGTCTTGTTAAAACGACATATTATGTCATATAACGATATGATTTCCCGTTATAGAAAATATATGATTACATGTGAGCGAGCTATAGGCGATTGTCCGCGCTTCCTTCGCCACAGTCCTGACATAAAGGAGGATCAGCACGCTGCTGAAGTTATAGAAATACACTGTTTTAAGTATTTAATGTAATGGTTTCAGGTGTAGCAGCATGTTTATTAGGATTAATCTGTCTCCAACAACTGCACTCAGACCCAGAGGATATGACTAACAGCAAATCCAAATAGGGGAGAACGGGGTAATGTGAGACATCGGGTAATGTGAGACACCCCCTGTATCTTGGCAACGGACACATTTGTGGATATGTGAAAATTATGTTTTTTAAGCCCCTCCCATTTCCCCTTGACCATGAAGGAGAGGACCTCATGGTGCTGTGATAAACATGTTTTTTTCACGAAAATATTTTTTTTGCATGAAAAAGTAATTTTTCTTGCTGTCAACTTAATGAACTGTTGTGTCAAAGCAAATTGATTCAGGTAGAAAAAATGATATCGTACATGTTGATGATCTACCAACATATAAAACCATGTGATGATGCTAGCTGAAGATTATCCTGAATTGCTAAGAAAGATTGTTTTTTTCTAAAATGTGGCGGTGGGGTAAAGTGAGACAAATACTGTGGGGTAAAGTGAGACATGAGGCACAAGTTAAATTTAGTGGTAAACATACTTTAATGTAATATTACACTACATTTGCTTTATTTTTAATGTCAGAAACATTGTAGAAAAGCCATCATGCCAAGGCAATACACCAGGAAGACAACCTGGGGCATAACACCCCTGGAGGAGATTGAGAGTGCAGCCGCTGAGGTCAAGGAAGGAAAGAAGTCTATAAGAGCAGCTGCAAGGGATAGAAGTATTGACAAGTCAAGTTATGGGGGGAGCTCTGGCCTTATGGTTTTAGAAAGTCCGACTTGTAACCAGAAGGTTTCGGATTTGAGTAGTTCTCTCCTCATCTATGCCTGTAAACTTCAGGGCTGGAATGTAGAGTAGGCCTAGTTGTAGAGTATGACAGTAGGCTAATGTTCTAATCCAGGTGGGTCTAGTCCTGTTCTGAGGCTGTTCTAGCTGTGGCTCTAAGGGTCCTGTGTTCTGACCCCCAGACTGTGTTCTAATCTAACTGGTTCTATCTGTCATTTGAATGTTAATCATAACATTTTGAATTATATTATGCTGTATTTGATTTTGTTCAGTTACTTTCAAGTCTTTATAAAAAATGTGCTTAATTGACCAATCCCCATGATTCTGTTACTAGTCCGACATTAGTTCTGGGATGTGTGGTTGTCAAGCTAGCTGTCAGGATTCTAACTGTTACAACATATGTTATTATGGTAGTTTTTTGAGTGGAAAAAGTAAGTGGTTCACTTTACCCCTTTGATTTATCTGGTTT
>NC_133364.1:53135342-53230083 GCF_049309525.1 Garra rufa
GTATTTCAAATCAATCGTCTGCAGAGGCTCGAATGGTCCACCTTTCATGGCCTCTAGTACCACAGAAAGGTCCCATACGGGGATTGTGGGAGGTCTGGGGGGATTTAGTCTTCTAGCTCCCTTCAGGAAGCGAATAACTAAATCGTTCCTTCCTATTGACTGACCTAGCGTTGTGCTCGAAGAACGCTGTTATGGCCGCCACATAGACTTTGAGCGTGGACGGGGTTCTGCCCTTGTCCAGCAGCTCTTGTAGAAAGGAAAGCACCTCCATCACACCACAGTTAGTGGGTGACGAGCCGCGAGCTGCGCACCAGCCCGAAAACACTGACCATTTTGAGGAATAGAGCCGTCTCGTAGACGGGGCTCTAGCCTGCGTGATCGTGTTTAATACTCCTTTAGGGAGTTCATCATATATTCGCTGGTGGCCCAGACATAAAGGGACCACAGCTCTGGGTGAGGATGCCAAATCGAGCCGCTGGCCTGAGAGAGAAGGACTCTCCTCACTGGTATCGGCCACGGGACAGTGCTCGTCAGCTGCATCAGCGCTGGGAACCAGGGCTGGTTTTCCCAAAACGGCGTTATCAGCAGTATTGAACATCCTTTTTCCCTGACCCTCTCTATCACCTGAGGTAGGAGAGAGACGGGGGGAAAAGCATAGAGATGACGGCGGGGCCATTCGTGGGCCAGCGCGTCTCTGCTTTTTGAGTAAAATTCCAGACAGTGAGCGTTGTTCGGAGACGCAAAAAGGTCTACTTCCGCTCTGCCGAATTTCTTCCACAGTAGTTGTACTGTCTGTGGGTGTAGAGACCATTCGCCTGCTGGAACATTGTTCCTGGACAGTCTGTCTGGCCCTATGTTTAGAAGCCCCGGCACATGCGCTGCTTTCAGCGAGCGCAGGTTGCGCTGAGCCCATACCAGGAGGCGTTCTGCAAGTCTGTATAGGTTTTTGGACCTGAGACCGCCCTGGCGATTTATATAGGAAACCACTGACATGTTGTCCGAGCGGACTAATACATGGTTTCCTTTTATTTGGGGACAGAAGCGCATCAGCGCGTTCTGTACTGCCAACATTTCGAGGCAGTTGATATGCAGGAGCTTTTCCCGTTCTGACCACTGGCCAAAAGACGGTCTGCCCTCGAGCAGAGCCCCCCATCCCGAGGTGGACGCGTCCGTAGACACCACTTTTATTCTCGAGGAAGTCCCCAGGCTTACACCTAACTGGTACCAGTCGATTGCTCTCCACGGTTTCAGGGCTGTGACACATTACTGATTGACCGTGATACGAAGCCGACCGGACATAGCAGACCCAGCTGCAGAACTGATGACGCTGAGGCCATGAGACCCAGCATTTTCTGAAATTTTTTGAGCGGGACAGACGCGCCGCAGCGGAACGAGCCCGCTGTGCGCTGAATGTCTGCTGCGCGCTGTGGTGACAGTCGCGCTATCATTGACAGCGAGTCCAATTCTGTGCCCAGGAAGGAAGTTTTCTGACTGGGGGACAGTGAGCTCTTCGCCCAATTGACTCTGAGACCCAAATTCTCGAGTGATCGAGTAACATGGTCGTTTGCTGTACAAGCACTGAGCGAGACTGCGCTAGAATCAGCCAATCGTCCAAATAGTTCAGTATGCGCACGCCTTTCAGTCTGAGAGGAACGAGCGCTGAGTCCATGCACTTCGTAATGTACGGGGTGCCTGGGACAAACCGAACGGCAGGACTGTACTGATATGCCTGGTCCTCGAAGGCGAGTCTCAAAAATCGCCTGTGACGTGACGCTATCTGTATTTGAAAATACGCGTCTTTCAGATCCACTGACACGAACCAGTCTCCTTGGCGAACTTGCGCGAGGATTTTTCTGGTCGTGAGCATCCTGAACCGACGCTTCACCAGCGCTTTGTTCAGTTGCCTTAGATCTAATATGGGTCTGTGACCCCCGTCTTTTTTCGGTACCAGGAAATATCTGCTGTACAGCCCCCCTTCGCTTTGAGCTTGAGAAAGGGGCTCTATGACCCCTTTGCTCAATAGTTTCGCCACTTCGGCTCGAAGCAGGTGTGCTGCTTCTGTCTGCATTGTGGTCTCGACGTGCGCTGTATAGCGGCGCGGGCGTCGGTGAAACTGTAGCGAATAGCCTCCTTTTATAATGTCCAGCACCCATTTCGAGACCCCTGGAAGCTTTTCCAATGCGTTTGCATGAATAGCTAGAGGCTGAATACGAAGCGCGCTCCGTTCTTTCATTAACGGAGTGGTTTCGGTATGCTGTGGCACCAGAGACGTGCTCGTGACATTCGGGGCGTGGGGCACGCTGATAGCGGGAACTATTATGTCTGTGTGTGTATGTGGTTGTGTGGCAACAGGCACATTTAACACACTGCAAACACCGTTCGCCTGCATATACGTTAGTTTCGTTTGTACAGAAACCTTTTGACGTGCATAATGTGATGTCTGTGGGCACTGTTAAGTGGACACGTTTACCACATGTGAAGCGCAATCGATCTGAGCCGATTTTATGTTCGCAGGGTCTGTATGACAGGTTGTGCTTGTGTGTAGAAATGAGCACTGGAGGAGTGGGCATTTTTGACTACACGTGAAACACCATCGGCCGTGGCCGGGACTCCAGAAAATACACTCTATTGGGGGTTTATCTGGGTAGCCGTGAAAACAGCCTTTGTGTGCAGGCAAGCGGGCGACAGAACCGGCTTGTTGGCTGCAGCAAACACTGGAACAGTCACATTTAACACACTCCAAACATCGTTCGCTTGCATGGAGCGAATGCACGCTGATTTCATGCAAAACGTGCTCGTGATATTTGAGGCATGGGGCACGCTGATAGCGGGAACTATTATGTCTGTGTGTGGATGTGGCTGTGGGGCAGCGGGCACATTTAACACACTCCAAACAACGTTCGCCTGCGTAGAGCGAATGCACTTTTGGTTTCGTTTTCACAGAAACCGTTTGACGTGCATAATGTGGTGTCTGTGGCCACTGTGAAGCGGGCATATTTACCACGTGTGAAGCGCAATCGATCTGAGTCGATTTTATGTGCGCTGTGCTTGTGTGTACAGATGAGCACTGCTAGTGGGCATTCTTACACGTGAAACACCATCGGCCGTGGCCGGTTGTGAAGCGCAATCGATCTGTGTCGATTTTATGTGCGCTGTGCTTGTGTGTAGAGATGAGCACTGCTAGTGGGCATTCTTACACGTGAAACACCATCGGCCGTGGCCGGTTGTGAAGCGCAATCGATCTGTGTCGATTTTATGTGCGCTGTGCTTGTGTGTAACGTTAGAGATGAGCACTGGTTAGTGGGCATTCTTACGACACATGAAACACCATCGGCCGTGGCCGGGACACCAGACAATACACTTTATTGGGGGTTTATCTGTGTAGCCGTGGGAACGACTTTTGTGTGCAGGCAAACGGGCGACGGAGCCGGTTTGTTGGCTGCAGAAAACACTGGAACAGTCACATTTCCTGGAACTGGACGAGCGAATAACTTTGGTGGGGGTCCGGCAACAGCGGGACTCGTAAACCGTCGTTTTCCCAGTTGTGCTAGGACGATTTCGGAGACTCAGGTTTCAACTCAATCCTGGGCCGCGGGCCGCGTCTGGCGGGGCGGCGGCCAGACGAGAAAAACGTCAGAAAGCGTTAACCACGGGTGCCTCTCAGCAACGGTGAGAGACCATGTTACGCAGCGCTGACGCGGCTAGGGGGCGGCGAAAGCGCGGCGAAGCAGGTTTGACGTCTGACGGCAAGCTTTAGAGGGGAGGGCCGACTTAGCACGCCGTCCAGCGGAGGGCAGACATAAGTGGGCTGCTATCGCCTCTTCTGAGCAGCATGCGCGTTCCCGCTTTGGCGGGAAACGGAAATCAGAATCAGAATCAGAAACCTCTTCCTCCTTCATAGCCCCCCTCGTCAGCGGCGTCGATGGAAGCGGTGGCAGACAGCGGCCGCTTTACGTCCGGAACAGAGGCTGACGAGGTCGATGAAGCAGGCGGGCGAACCGGCGAGCTTTGTCGGCTGGGGGAAGTGTCCGGGGCCCGCAGGGCACGGCGCTTTTTACGGCGCTACACCGCGGCGGGCGGGGGAGCAGTCTCAGTGAAGAAGGCAAGGCAAGTCCTCAGAGTCACCATTGGCATCTGCACGAGCCGTATGAAGGCATCTTTAAAAAGACGCTTTGCTCTTTTTAGAGAAACAGTGTGTATCGCAGCGGCGACACACACTGCAGATTATAAAGGATATAGGCGCCGGAAAGCGCAGCAGGAAGGCACGGAAGGCGGCGTGGCCAGCAGCTTCGGTGGCTCGTCCCGCTGAGATGCTTGCAGTCAAACGGCGGCTTCTTATCCGGCTCCAGCGATGCGTGTGCTTCGCTTGAAGGATGAAAAATCAGATAATAGCTGCCTATGAGCGATATTTATAGGTCTAGACCACGCCCTTTTAGGCGGGAAGCTACGAAAAGGGCGCGAAGCGACGCAAAGGGCGCGAAATGCCCCCATTGGATCTGGCGTCGCGTCAGGCCTCGCTCTAATAGGCTGCTGCAGTTGCCGCAGAGCAGCCAATAGGCGCGCAAGCTGTTTCGCCTATGTCTGTATGCTGCTGCAACGCGCTTTACATTATTTCAAAATTAAGGATAATTTTTGGCTTCAATATCTCGCAGAAAAGGATTTTCCCCTAGCGTAAGATACTTCTTACGCAGTACTCGTTCCCTCTCGTAAGAGAACCAACAAGAGGTAATGTACTGTCTTTCTCGTGTGAGTTCATTATCTGTGACCTGTACCATTGTGCTTACACCCAGAGCCAGCGCAGCCTATTTCCACAGTGTAAAGCCTGGAATTTAACCCAGAAGAACAACCCGATGCCGCCGCTTGATTCAGCTAAATATATAATGTAATAATATATAATAAATAGTATAGAATTTATATATAATCAGACTAAGTATCAAGGGCGCCTATGTTAAACAAATATTAAAGCAATTGCGCATTTGTTTTACCCACAAACAAAAATACGAAATAATTATAATAATAATAATAATAATAAGATATGATTATTAGGCGTATTATATATTTTTTAAATATTTATTTAATTCTTTCTGCTTTTATTTCGATTTGCAGTTACATCAAACTTAAGTGATCCAAATAAATATTCCAATCTTAGAGTGGATTATTCAGAAATGTTGATAATCTTAAATGAGATTTTATAATAAAAATAAATAATTAATAATAATAATATGATTTGCCTATTATAATTATTTTGTTTTGTTTATGACTATAGACATAAGGCGCGATAGCGCACCCTGTATTTTTACAAAAGCATTTTATAACGTTGTGTTATTGTACATAAAAGTACATAAAATAAAGAAGACATTAATATGTATTTCCTCTGTAATCCGCCCACCCGAGAAGTGCAGTGTTGCGCTTTATATGAGATGTATATTTGCAAGAAATATAGCCAACCATTATGAAGAAACGTTATTTTGACTAATTTGCAGAGCGGTACATTAGACGAACATTTATTCTGCATGATGGTACAGACAATAAAGACGAAAAATGAACAAAAAATTACGAAAATTCTGGTTTATGTTTTTCCCATTTTTAAAACAGAAGGAAATCATCATAATAATCATCATAATACATAATACAATCAAAACGTTTGTCATTTCTATTTTTTTTCTCTTTCGGTTAGTATTTGGATTTGCTTATATCCTCTGGGTCTGAGTGCAGTTGTTGGAGACAGATTAATCCTAATAAACATGCTGCTACAACTTAAACCATTACATTAAATACTTAAAACAGTGTATTTCTATAACTTCAGCAGCGTGCAGATCCTCCTTTCTGTCAGGACTGTGGCGAAGGCAGTGCGGACAATCGCCTATAGCTCGCTCAATAATATATTTTCTATAAGGGGAAATCGTTTTTATGACATAATATGTCGTTTTAACAAGACAAGATCTACTTTCCTATAGGGGTTATGCCCAACAGGCTTCCGTTTTCTGCTAAACAGGTCTCGTTGCTTCCGGTTCACGCGTTTTGCATATCCCTCTTTAAATATGAACATGATTTACTCAAGATTCATTCAAAGTAGACACTAAAAATGATCATAACCAATGTCCATCACATATGTGGATTGATATATAAAAGTTTTAAATTTTTATTCTTTTCACTAACATTTATATATAAATATCGAATGAAACGTCCACAATAAACAGCTGGCTTGTTTAACTGATTACCTTAAAAGTCCGTCGATATCGCCATTATTTATTACGGCTATTAACACGTTCTCCGACAAGCGGAAGCAATGAGACCTGTTTTCCGGGGTTGGTCAGGTGACGTTCGACATATAGCCTATTGTGCTTTGCCAGAAAGTCAGAATTGTGAGATATGAAGTCGCAATTGCGAGAAAAAAAGTCAGAATTCTGACTTTTTTCTCATAATTCTGACTTTATATCTCGCAATTCTGAGTGTATAACTTGCAAATCTGAGAAAAATAGGTCGCAATATTATTATTATTATTTTATTCAGTGGCGGAAATGGGCTTCCATAGGGTGACGCACAACCCAGCAATTAAATATTAAAAACAGATTCTGTTGTGTGGACCCTTTTCAATCTTGTATTTTTGATCAAAAACGAAATTTTTAAATATGAAAAACAAGACAATTTTCACAATTTTTTTGTTATTTGATTTTGAATCAGAAACGAAAAATGAAAATTGTCTTGTTTTTCATATTTAAAAATTTAGTTTTTGATCAAAAATACAAAATTGAAAAGGGTCCACACAACAGAATCTGTTTTTAATATTTAATTGCTGGGTTGTGCGTCCTAAGTTTGTGTATTTTTACAGGTAGTAAAATACAATCCGTGTATCATTCGTCCTTTCCATTTTCAATTTGAAACGAAATAAGCAGAAATAAGAAAACGGCTCATTTATTCGTTTTTTCATTTGTTCACAAAACGAAAAAAGAAGATTTTGGCTCGATTTTTCGTTTTTTGGTTCACGGGTAGAAAACGGATAAACGACTTCAAAATTCGTTTTCCAAGTGGGCGGTCACAAGACGCCCCTTTACGCCGATTGGTCAACCAAATCTGGACCGGTGACGCCATCCATTGTTCGCTCAACAAAATAAAAGACCATTATTTATTTATTTTCATTCTTTTGCAGTCCTTAAAACAACAAACATACAAGTGCAATAACATTAATTACATCAAAATATAATACAATATAACTAAAATATTAGGCTATAATAATAATAATACAATTGGAAAAGCAATTAGAAAATCACATGTACACAAGAAGTACAAATAGTTACAAATTATTCAAACAATAGATTTACGGCTTTAAAATAATGCACAGCTTGTGTCGCGTTATTTCTTGATTCTTTTAAACATTGCATACCTGGCTGTTTCTATTAAAATGAGAGTCAGTAAGAAGATAGTCCTCTGACTGGGCTATCTTCTGTTCAACCTGACTCATTTCACAAATATTGATCTGCATCCAGCATGTTTTATTTTGCTGAATGATTTTAAACCTGAGTATCTGCGGTACAGACAGGGCAAAGAAGAACAGATCAGTGTTCAGTCAAGTGTAAATGCACAGCAGTCATAACTTTAATTTTAGACATTATGCTCAGTTTTGGACAAGCGATGGTAAGTGCAAATACTAGGTACCGAGGGTGGAGAATTTATTTATTTTTTTACTGCATATCCACAGCCACAGGAAAGTTTCATTTCGCCAGGATTCAAGTTAGTATAAGTGTGCACAGCCTTGATGCTTAAGTAAAATGTTGATATCAGCTAAAATAATAATAATAATAATAATAATAATAATAATAACGCTTTAAAAAGTCGCTTTTCACTGTGTTCGGCCATTTAACGATTAAATTACTTGGCCACCGCCCCACCGTCGTTTTTTATTAAAATATTATATAGAAATAATTTTTTATATAATATCAAGGTTCAGCGGAACAACAGACAATCGTCTGCTTCAAATACATCAGCGCACTATACCGTGATCCACCGAGATGATTGATTTGACAGGACCACAGCGGAGGCAGAAGCACAAGAGCGCAAAGTGAACTTTTGTTAAATAAGAAAAAAACTGTCATTTTATACTGTATTATATATTTACACTGGATCACCAACTTAGTACATTTAAAAAAAAATCTTACTTGACAAGCAAATTTAATGGAAGAAGCCAATAATGTGCTCACAAGATAACACTGTAGAGCCATATATATATATGTTATCTATCTATCTATCTATCTATCTATCTATCTATCTATCTATCTATCTATCTATCTATCTATCTATCGATCGATCTATCGATCTATCTATCTATCTATCTATCTATCTATATATCTATATCTATCTATCTATCTATCTATCTATATATTAATGGTCTTGTCAATCATCTCGCTGAATCACTCGTCTCTTGCGCTGTTGCTCGTGTATGAAGCGATTGTATTGTATAACTACATTGATATTATTTCTGTAAAATTATTTCTTTATAACATTTCTATAAAAAACGAAAGGTGGGGGGTGGACAATTAATTTAATCGGTGGATGGCCGAACACCGTGAAACACCGACTTTTTTTTTTTTTATCTAGCTAATAACATTTTACTTAAGCATCAAGGCTGTGCACATTTATAATAACTTAAATCCTGGCGAAATGAAACGTTCCCGTGGCTACAATATACAGTGCAGTAAAAATTAAATTCTCCACTCTTGGTACCTTCAGTAGATTTGCATTACAATATCTGCACTTACCATCGCTTGTCCAAAACTGAGCATAATGTTTAAAAGAAAAGTTATGACTGCTGTGTATTTACACTTGACTGAACACTGATCTGTTCTTCTTTGCGCTGTCTGGGTACCGCAGATACTCAGATTATAAACCATATAGCAAAACGCGGGGTGCAGATTAATAGCTATGAAATAAATATTTCTGTGAAACGAATTAGGTTGAACAGAAGAAAGCCATAATTTTGTTGAAAAATATATATATATCATATTTTTACACCTTATAATAAACAACGCGACACAAGCTTTAAATTATTTGAAAGCTTAAAATGTTTTGTTTGAATAATTTGTAACTATTTGTACATATATGTAGGCCCTACATGTTATTTTCTTATTGCTTTTTCTATTTTAATATTTTTATGTGTCTTATTTTATTATATTTTGATGCAATTAATGTTATTGCCCTTGCATGTTTGTTGTTTTAAAGACTGCAATTAGAATGAAAATAAAGAATGAAAACAAATAAATAACGGTCTTTTTTAAAATAATGGTCTTTTATTTTGTTGAATGAACGAATGAATGAATGGATGGCGTCACCGATCCAGATTTGTTTGACCAATCGGCGTAAAGGGGCGTCTCGTGACCCCCCACATGTGGAAAACGAATTTTGAAGTCCTTTATCTGTTTTCTACCCGTGAACCAAAAAACGGAAAATCGAGCCAAAATCTTGTTTTTTCGTTTTCTGAACAAATGAAAAAACGAATAAAGGAGCCGTTTTCTTATTTCTGCTTATTTCGGAATGATACACGGATTCAATACTGTGTGTGCTGCTTATAAACACCAGAGAGATAATGATTCATGAAAAATATGGTCTTTCTTTACTCATCTCACTTGCACAAAATAAATGCAGTAATAGAAAGTAAAGAAACGCACAAAATACACTGAAATACACTGAGAATTATATGCATTTAAAAATTTGGTTGGGTTGAAGTCATCCCCCCGGATCTTCTGCATCCACTCAGCCCGTACGCATGCAGCGTCAACGGGGAATGCGACTAAACGGTACAAAAATGCACACAACGATGAAGTGCTGAGTCTCCTCTCTTGAATCCTAAAAACACTCAATGTGAAAAAATATCTCTGTGGTAATGGAACTTGGTCGCTGTTGTCTCTCGCTCTCGCTGTCAGATCACCGGAAGTTTTCACCTGAAGTAGTACTGGCCCATAGTGATGCGCAGGTTGGTTTTTTTTTTCAACCCGCGGGTCCCGCAATTATGAAATTATTTTGCCCGAGCCAGCCCGCCCAGCACCACTGTGTCTATTTTTACAACCCGCCCCGCACCCGCGACCATTAAATAAACATACTATGCATTGTAATGCAAATGAAAACAGCTTTTTTTTTTAGCCCGAAAGTGCTTGGAAACATCGCCCTTTAAACTGGCAACAACATACTGTACGATTATGAATATGAACCATAAATCAAATCATATTAATAACAAGATAATCAGTGGTGTAACGTTAGTGGTGCCGGAAGAAAAGTGGGTATATGAATGAATATCGTTTTAAACTTTCTATTTGAACGCATTCGTTTACTTGGACTGAAAGGTTTACAGGTTCACTGGTTTAAGGAAGTTCTGATCATAAAAATAGGCTCCTTTTTATTTGTAAGGTATTGTTTTCGTTATTATGTACTGTTTAAAATGACTTCGGTGCGGGAGACGCAGCGGGCGCAATTACCAAATACATTTCAAAGCAAGCCGGTGCCACAGTCCTGACTGCATATTGCTGTCTTTATTGTGTGTTTTTAGCGAATATTTACATTAATTCACATATGACTGGATGTGGTTGACTGTCATGATTTTGGCTAATGCAGGAAAATGCGCATCAGAGGAGATTTAAATACGCATAGCACCAGGCCTGCAGAGCTGAATGTGCGCTCGCGCTACACAGTCTCACGTACTCCCAAGTCGTCACATATTGACGTTTGGCCAGGACCCTTTGGCGTCGCATTTTGACGCACAGTGTACCCCTTCAGCGTCATTTTTGGACGTGCAGGGTCCTCCACTACTTTAAATAAGAAACCCTTGGCGTCAATAAGCTGACGCGAAAGGCACTGTGAATTTTATCGTCATGATTAAATGATCTATTGGGTAATAATAATATTGCCATTATTGCATGTATTGGGGTGTGATTGTTCAATGCAAACAGTCACAACAGACACATTTACGAGCACGTAACCCAACCCCTGCCCCTAAACCTAACCACTTGTCAATAACTTAATAACAATAATGAGAACTTGTCACTTCTCGGAGGCTGACCCGTTTTGGCCCTTTAAACAACATGTAATGAATCTGATCCATGATTTTGTCGTCACAGAGATATTTTTTCACATTGAGTGTTTTTAGGATTCAAGAGAGGAGACTCAGCACTTCATCGTTGTGTGCATTTTTGTACCGTTTCGTCTCATTCCCCGTTGACGCTGCGTACGGACTGAGTGGATGCAGAAGATCCGGGGGGGATGACTTCAACAAAATTTTTAAATGCATATAATTCTCAGTGTATTTCAGTGTATTTTGTGCGTTTCTGTACTGTCTATTACTGCATTTATTTTGTGCAAGTGAGATGAGTAAAGACCATCTTTTTCATGAATCATTATCTCTCTGGTGTTTATAAGCAGCACACTCAGTATTTTACTACCTGTAAAAATACACAAACTTAGCTATATTAAATTGTTTGTGGTACCTACAGTTACAAATGTAAAATATGTGATGATAATATTGATGAGCAATTGATGTAAGGTAAGTGAAAATATATGCGCAGATTGAGAAAATAGTATTAATGGAGATAAATTGTAGCCTATCACAGCTAGGCAAAGGTGTGAATGTTCACACCTTTATATATAATATATATATATACACTGTAAAAAGTTTGCTGTAAATTTTACAGTAACTTACTGCCAGCTGGATGCCAGTAAGTTACTGTAAAAATGTTTACAGTATTATTACTGTAAGTGCATTTACAGTACTAAAAGACCTTTACTGTAATTTCATTTACAGTATTTTTATTGTAATTTCATTTACAGTGTTTTACTGTATCTTCAATTACAGTATTTTTACTGTATTTTCAATTACAGTATCAGTACTATAGAGTTTATTTTCATTTATTTTAAACTTTTTTTACCTGTAAAAACAATCCAATTGTCGAATAGCACTGTATTTTAAGATTTTTACCACCCCAACCCCATAAAAATCACAATAACTCATAAGCATTAGTTCTGATAATATTCTTTTTATTTGTTGAACATTTTCTTTTTAAAAGTACAAATTACAAATGTTGACCTCTAGGATACAGCAGAAAAAAGGGCATCACCACAGTCCCCTGGAGACTTTGTATCATGGCAAACATACACATACTGAAAAGCAAAAATAAGTAAGTACACTACCAGTCAAAAGTTTTGAACACTAAGATTTTTTTAAAGAATTCTCTTCTGCTCACCAAGCCTGCATTAATTTGATCCAAATTACAGCAAAAGCAATACAATTGTGATAAATTATATAAATGAACTGCTATTTGAATATATTTTACAATTTAATTTATTCCATTGATCAAAGCTAAATTTTCAGCATCATTACTCGTCTTCAGTATCACATGATCCTTCAGAAATCATTCTAGTATGCTGATAAACAGATTTTATTTAATTTTTAAAATTTTCAGGATTCTTTGATGAATAGAAAGATATTATTTAGCAAGGATGACTTAAATTGATTAAAAGTGATGATAAAGACATTCATAATGTTACAAACTATTTCTATTTCAGATAAATGCTGTTTATCTGAACCTTCTATTCATCAAAGAAACCTGAAAAAAATCTACTTCACTGTTTTTAGCATTATATTAATCTCAGCAACATCATAATAATAGTTTTTGAGCAGAAAATCAGATAATTAGAATGATTACTGAAGGATCATGTGACTGCAGTAATGATCCTAAAAATTCAGCTTTGAATTAATGACATTTTAAAATATATTCAAAAAGAAAACGGCTCAAAAGTGTACTGTTTTTGCTGTACTTTGGATCAAATAAATGCAGGCTTAGTGAGCAGAACAGACCTACTTTAAAAACATTTAAAATCTTACTGTTCAAAAGCTTTGTCTGGTAGTGTAAATAAAATAAAATCATACAGTAAAAATGAGTTTGTGTTGTGTTAAATTTTAGTAATTTTGAGTCAAAGTTGACAAGCTCTCTGATGAGAAACAGCAGAATGGGATTCAGGCTGATGCTTGCTGTTTGCACCCTCTTTCCAGAAGTCCATCTGATCTGTGACTGTCAATGCATTTGCTGCCACAAAGATTGACTGTCTGAACGAACCTGCAAGCACAAGAAAAAAAAAAGATTTTTTTAAAGCAGTGTTTATAGAATTTGCCTCAACTGTCGAACTTGATGCTGTATGCATTTTTTTTATTTATTTTTTATTATATACTACATATGAACGCTGTAGTAAGAAAAAAAACTGAAGAAACTTTTTATTGAAATTTTTTATAAAGAATTTTATGAATGGGCCAGTGAATTACTGATTCAAGGTGTTTAAAAAAGGTAAATTCATTCAGTAATTAAACACTGCTGTGTGCAGAGACGCAAGACATGGCTTTGTTTAAAACCGTTTTTACTAAATGGAGCACAAAGACAATATTTTCTTCATGATTTAAATGACTTAATATTACATTCTTGTTTATCTAATTTTGTTGCCCTGACACTTAGTAAAGTCTGCCACAGACCATGCTAAATGCTAACTAATCTGTTCATATAAACATTCTAAACGTGTGTTTCCTAGAAAGTCTGTGCATATAATAAGCCTACTACGATTAAAAAAATCTATATTTGTTGTTTTACAGTAACAATAATCTAAATTTGACAGATGGTAAGATTGCTATTATGAATTTAAAGGTTACAGTAAGGTAAAGACACCTGAAGCAGCTGCATTTTGCTGTTTAAATGCTGGTTTAATAGAAATAATTTTAATGCGCATGCAAACTCAATCTTGATGTGACAAGACATGGTAATAAAAAACATTCCCAGGGGGGTGTTCCATAAAACAAGTTTACCAAATAAGCCAGGCTTATTTCAGTTAGTCTGACTTATTGTCACTTGATTTGGCACAAAATAAGTCAGACTAACTGAAATAAGCCTGACTTATTTGGTAAACTTGTTTTATGGAACACCCCCCAGGAAATGAATACCTTACGAAATACAATAAAAAACAATATAAATACAATATAACTTGCTTAGGATAAAAGCATCTGAAAAATGCATGAATGTAAATGCAATGTAAAACAAAATGTGTTTTGGGTTTCCTGATTCTGCATGTCTGTAAAATGGACAGCTGGCTGTATGATGATTCTGCATCTGATGGTCAGCATCCAGTTAGTGCTTGGAGAAATCTCCTGTAACAGACAGTGTCACAACACCCTTTTAGTCTTACTTTAGTTTATGATCAGAAAAGACAACTACTGTACAGTAATAAAATTTACATTTTTAATAAAATAAGCATTTATCATATTTATTAGCAAAACTTGCTATATTAATATATTGCTAGCTCGTTACTCTCTTTAAAAAGTTAACCTGTTCTGCAAGTCAGTGGAGAACAGCAGCCTGTGGCTAATTTGGCTAATTTAGTAACGTTAACGGGACCGTCTATAAAGTTACATACGACATTCATACACACATTTCTTACTTAAACATCATTTGAAGAGAATTACCTTGCTAGCTGTAAAGAGGCAGCGTTTAAAAGATATTATGCTGCTCTGTGACTAACGTTAAATTTGTCAACTTCGACTTACTGACATTATTAGCTTACCAGTTCATGTTATCGTCGATACTATGGCAGTCATTCACAGAAGAAGATCCAAAATACACCTCCGACGTTACAGACGACATCCAGACCAGAAACTTGAAAATACAGTTTAAAATCTCCACAGAAACAGTGGTGTTGCTTAACGCACTTTACCTCAGTATTTCACCTCAGTTTGCTGTTAAGCTTGAGTAAGGGCTCGTCAGACGAACTAACTTGCATTAAAGGGCAGCCGAATATACAAACGTGTTTCTCAGTTTAAATAAAGTTTATTTCGACTAATATAGGTCACCTTAATTTACTCACCAGTCCATGTTTTCACCGTTATGGCGGTGCCCCGGCCGTCAGTCAGAAAAAAAAGGCTACCGACATGAAAAACACGATGAATATTGTTAGTTTGCTGTTAACAAGTGAAAACAAATTAAAATTGTTCAGTTTTTCATAAAACAGAAATAATATACTAACCTTTTTGTCGAGTTATTGATGCAACATTTCTCTTTTGTCCTTTTTACCGCCACTTCCTCTCAACAGGAGAAAAAAAAATCTCCCTTGCCATTGGTCAATTTTTCGCGGGCAAGTTCACTACTGTAAACGGATTTACAGTAGTGGAGGATTACAGTAGTGATCATATATTTTCCCATAATCCTTTGCAGTTTACAGTAAAATACTGTATATACATTTTACAGTATCTTACTGTAGATATTACAGTAAAATACTGTTCAAATTACAAAAATCGGTTACAGTGTAGTTACATTAATATACAGTTTACTGAAGTGATAAATTAATCGCGATTTCATATCTTAGTGTCCTACCAGTGTGTGTTACTGTGTTTTGTTCGTATGAGCTAATACTGTTAGCTGCGGCTAGGCGATGACGTTACATTTATGTCTTGCCGAATATATGTAGTGAAATAAATCTGCAGCTCACTTTAATAGTCAAATACAGACATTTTACTTAAGATGTAATTGACCTAAATACAGTCACTAATGATTTGATTCAAGAATAACAAACCAGGTTAGGTGTCAGTAACTGGATCTGTGCATTTTGTTCTTAAAGTTACAGCAGTATAATTAAGCCTAACGTTACCAGTCGGTCTTAATTATAATCAAACAACAAAATACTAAAGAGAAAATCATTAAATGTACTTAACTTGCCTTTGTATTAGTCCTATTGTTTGTAACTACTTTGATCGTATGTTGAATGAAATACAATATTATAAATAACTATACTGTAATATATTAGTATTGTGAAATAATATGGTCATGTCGTGCACCCATGCTAGTTTTAAGATCAAACTCAGAAAATGTGACAGAACTTCAAAACGAGTAACCTGAGAACACTGTTATGTGAACTCATTTGACAGAGAGAGGACCTGAAAGCATGATCATGCTATGAAGAATACTAGATGTAAACCAGGATTTTGGATCAGCTGTGCAGATTTGGTATGGAGCCGGTGAGTACATTTTCGCAAGCCCATGTCTGTCAGTAAGTAGATAATGTCTTATCAAACAAATTAATTTTAATTTAATTGATTGCTTGTGTGTGTGTTTCCTCCTTATGATCCAGAAGTTTTGGGAATGAAAATCTTCTACTACATGATCTACAGATGAAGTAAGCATTTCTAACATTAAGACACACTAACATTAATTTATTTTTAAAGGAATGTAGTATTTTTCTTCCATTTTTTTTGTTTTTGTTTTAAATTTGTTTTTGTTTTGTTTTTTACCCCCAGCTGATTCAGCTGATTCCTGGCCATTTGGAGGAGGACTGCTCTTTATCTCATGTGTCTGTCACTTCTGGTCCAGTCATGGACCTTTTGTTGTGTGTTTTGGTTTTACTTATTCTCACACTACATTAATTATCAGAGCTACAGTGGTGCCCAAAATGATTAGAACACTAGTATTTAAACTAACTAATGGTTTAAACTTAACTAATGGTTTAAACTTATTTCTATCATTTGCTAGAGTGTGTCAGTATGAAATATCAGTTTACATTTCCAAGTGTTCATTTGCCATTAATTATAATAATCAGTGACAAAATAAATATGAAAACAGACAGTGCTTCACACAGAGGTCAAATCTCATCATTTAAATCCAGAAGAACTGCGGCAACATCTCCAAGATGCTTAAAGAAACCTACCAGCAAAGCAGTACTGTTAAAAGTTTTAAGCACTTGTGTACAAATTCTGTAAAATGAGAATGTTGATAAAAATATCTTAAATGTTTTCTTTATCAATTAACTTCTTTTAACTAAATTATATCAACATTTGGTGTGACCATCATCTTGTGTTTAAAGCAGCTTTTGCACTTGGTGCACTTGCGGATAGTTTTTCAGGTTTGCAGGTGGGTCTCTTGAAGCATCTTGGAGATGTTGCCACAGTTCTTCTAGATTTAATCTGTCTCAGTTTGTTCTGTTTCTTAATGTCATTCTGTGCAGAATGGATGATGATATGATATCAGATCTCTGTTTGGCACGCTGGCTGTTGTCAAACAAAAATCTTACTGGATTATTACATTTAATGGCAAAATTAATGTTTAGAAATATAAAATAAAATTACCCATTGAAACACTACAGCAAAAGATAGACATGACTGAATTAAAATAATTTTTAGCTGGTAAAAATACTAGTGTTCTAATAATTTTGGACATCACTGTATATGGAGCCCATGGGAGTCAGTAGAATATTGTGGATTAAAATAAAATGATGTGGATGAAATAGAAATGCATTTTAGTTCAATTTCTCCTCTGAGCTCTGAATAACTGGTAATGAAAAATTCAATAATCTAAATTTACATCTGAAACTAATAAATTTGTTGACCTTAACAATTTTGTAGATGTATTGGTTTTGTATTTTTTTCATTTTTAAAGGACTAGTTCAATTCTGACACAAATATTTCCTGCTGATAATTTACTCACCCCTGTGTCATTCAAGATGCTCGTGTCTGTCTCTTTTTCTGTCTAAAAGGTTTTTAAGGAAAACATTCCAGGATTTTTCTCCATATTTGGGATGGGAGCCAACGGGTTGAAGGTCCAAATTGAATTGTCAGTGCAGCTTCAACGGGCTCTACATCATCCCATCCAAGGAATAAGGGTCACTGGGAACTTGTAAAGCCCTTTGAAAGCTGTTTTGAAATTTTGAAACCTTTATCCTTGACCTTAATCCCACTGAAGTCCACTATATGGAGAAAAATCTGGAAATCTTTTTCTCAAAAAATTTAATTTCCTTTCAATTTAAAGAAAGAAAGATATGAACATCTTGGATTACATGTGGAAGAGTGAATTATCAGGAAATATTTTCTAATAGTTTTAAGTTAAACATTTATTTAATTAAACGTTTTGATGAAACTGTCCCATGTTCTTTTAATGTAATTGTGCTGTATTTCTTAAAAAAATAGCTGAAATGTAAAATGTTAATTTTATATGGCATTTGCACAGACTTTGTATTGCAGACTGTTTTTTTGTCTTTTAAATAAAACTTAATTTTCCTCCTTGAGCATGCTTTGACACTTTATTAAATGTTTTTTTATTGTAATGATTTGTAAAATAACAGGGTTTCTCTGGAGAACATTTTGTGCTTTCATTGTAATAATCTAGATAAAATTTGTCAAATAAGGGTTTTACACTGTAAAAAAAATAGTCAAACGACTGGCAGCTACAGCTGTCAAACAAAAACCATAAAGTTAAAGTAAAATATTCTACTCACAGAAAGAACCTATATAAAAATATATGTATGCGCATATATGTACATATAATATAGGAAAACGGCCAATTTTATATATGTCACATATATTACAAACCTATATAAAAACCTATATTAAAACATATATGTTTATATAGGTTCTTTCCGTGTGGGGAGACCTGCAAGAGACTGATTTTTTAGTCCCGCTCCTGCCGAAATGTATGTTATTTTGTCCCACTCCCACCAGCAAAAGCCCACATAAAAGTAACCTATACCCCCGCGGAAAAACGGGTCTCTACTTCATCTCTTGACTGCATGAAACAAACCCTCGCACTAATGTGAAAGTAAAGACGATCAGAGTAATAGTAACAATGACACTCTTGCATATCGGAGTCTAGGCACGCATAAGTCCGCTGTTGATTCATGAACTAGTCATGCTTTCGGGGCTCTGATCCATAGTATTTTTGTGTGAAATTTCAAAATATTTGCATAGTTGTCAAAATGAATGTCTTGTGAGTGTTTTATAGTGGATGCTCACCCACAGAGGTGGATCTTTAAAGGGCCAGTTGTGTTTATGCACATATGAGCACCAGCATCAACAGATATAGTGTGTAATTGATGTATTTATCATTTGTATTTTATAATGGATACAAACAGTAGATATTCGGTCAGTCCAGTTCAAATGGACAGGTTTAGTGAGTAGTATTTTGGCATCTCCCTGTTGTTCTGTTTGGCAGGTTCACTTTAGAAAAAGTACTCTGTAGTTGCTTAGAATGTCTGAATTAAAGAATTCAGGAGCTTTAAATCTGTCTAATATATATATATATATATTAGTGGTGGGCCGTTATCGGCGTTAACGTGCTGCGTTAACGTGAGACTCATATCGCGCGATAAAAAAAATATCGCCGTTAATCTATTCTCAAAGTTGGGTTGGGAGCTGGGTCTAAACTACGCAAGATATGATGACTTTCACTTTGATATTTTAGCGCGGATGACGTATATCTAGTTGAATTGCAATGTAGGGGGCGAGAACGAGTCCTCAACTTCTGTGAAATTACCACATCAAATGAGACACGCAGACATGGATGCAGTTATGAAGCCGCTTCAGGGCAGGTGCGTGCGTTGCTAGACCCTTTTTACTGGGGCACGTGCCTCAGTGAAAATCTGCTGTGCCCAAGTAAAATCTCAAATTTGAGTTATAATTTACTTTGATAATCCCGAAATAAAGACATTATACTATATGCAACAACTCAATTGACGCTTCTAAAAGCAACGCAGTTTATTGTAAGATGCACGCAGATAGGCTATCCATACCCGCGCGCCTGTATATTTTACTGGAACGCGCACGTCGTACAGCCTTTTGCGCAGAAGTACTTGGTTACACAAGTTTGTATAGTTAATTGTGTTTTAAATGCAATTGTCAAGCAGTTTGTAATGCATTTTGGAAACAGGAGATGAGCGCCTGGTCTAATGCGCCACCTGGCTTGAGAAACCCATTCTCGAAGACTTACTTTTAGTCATTATTTGGGTAGCACACATATTCTGAGTGCTTTATATATATATAATCAAGAAGTCTTGGTTTTACTTGGTTAATAAATAATCAAACTCATTCAATGGCACCGCATCCTCTTTCACATCATCACATAAACTTGATCTAATTAGTTAGTGCTGAATTATCGCATCGTATCGTGATATGGGTGTGAATCGTATCGTATTGCATCGCAATATGTCACAAATGTATCGTTAATATATCGGATCGGATACTTTGTATCGAGATGCGTATCGGATCGGCATTATACCTTAGATGCCCAACCCTAATTTCCAGCATTAAAATCACTTGCAGTAGTAATCACTGGTATTAATAAATTTATTTAAAAATGGTTATTCCTGTACAGCTATGACAAGCTGTTTCTCCAACTTGGCAGTACTTTCAATGTTAATTAAGGAAAAGGATGAGGCTGTTTGGTTGGTTCTTGTCACAAGACCTGCGGTGAGATGCGGCACGGACGCGCCTGGTAATAAACGAGCGCATCACGACCGCGTCGCTTGCATAATGAGCGCGCATACCGCGCGTCTAGGCTACATTTGAAATTACAAATTGAGCGCGCAAAAGACGCGACATGTGAACGGCCCCTTTGACATTTAAATTAGACATAATCACTATGAACCACTTATAATAATTAAAAGAAGAAACACGATGTATAGTGAAAGAGCAGTAGCCTAATAATTGGCTAAAACTTTCAAAAATGTATATATTTTTTGAATGTAAAAAAGCCTAAAGTTCACTCTATTCTTCCTGTTCACCAACCCCTCACTTTCATGTCTTTGTGGAAATAGAGGTATTCATGATAAATGAATGTCTATATTACGTATTAACAAGTTATTAAAAATTTTACTCAACTGATTCATTAAAAATAAATTCACTTAAAATAAATTATTAATTCAATTAGGCATATTTGATCACAAACCATTATTAATTCCTCAATGAAACACCACTAATTATTATAGCCTATCTTTTATAATTATATCTGTCTATTTTTGACTTTAAATGTGCTGTAGTAATTAATACAGAGACACTAATTTGGGCAAACAGTAGTGATGGGCGATACCTCTTATTTTGTTTTCGATACGATACCGATACTTTTAAGGCCAGTATCATCGATATCGATACCGATACGATACTTCTAAACTTAACTTTTAAATTATTACACTTATTAAATTAATAAGAGTAAAATATGTAATTATAACTTTATATTTGAAATGCATTTAAACATTTAATATGCAACTAATTAACTTTTATTTTTTACACGTGGTTAAAATATGTTTACTGTAGTGTTAACTACAAAACCTATAGTTCAAAATACTTAGTTTCATAAGGGGCTGCCAGTGACAGGCTGCTGCACACATAAAATACAACATTTTATTCTGACAGAGTATAATTTATATTGACATTACTACAAAACATGATCAATGAACTTTAAGTGTTAATTTAAAGAAATGTAATTGCACAAATTATGTAGGCTACAGTTTCAGTTTGTTTATTGTGAAATAGCTTAAACATGTTTTTATTTTCTGTCCTCTGATAAGCATTGTTCTGGGCTGCCGTTTCCCAAAAGCATCAACGCTTTATGATATTTTGGGAAACGCAGCCCTGTTTGAATGCACTGTCTAAAGGGAGTGAATGCTCTGTGATTGATTGGTTCTGTCTTGCAACATTTGCGTGCGTTCAGATCCAGTGGTTCAGATGAGTAGGAAAATTGTTATATCATGTACAGTTATTCCCTAACATAGGTTATTCGTCCAATTCGATGCACATTGTATGCCTTGCTTTTTGTTAAATAAACACAATCACTGGTAAATAAAACACACCTTAGTATCGATATTTTTCATTTGAGTATCGATACTTTCGATATTTGCATCAGTATCGATATATCAATACTTTAGGATCGATATGCCCATCCCTAGCAAACAGCACTAGTGACTTGTTTAGGACTTGAAGCTTAAAGTTGAGGACTTGCAACTCGACTTGGACTTGCTCGTCTTGACTTGGGACCTGACTTGAGACTTGAATGCAAAGATTCGAGACTTACTTGTGACTTGCAAAGCAATGACTTGGTCCCACCTCTGGATACTTCTCATCTTCTATCAACAGTTGCTTTACTGATGTGTCAAGCTGTAAAGTCTTGTTGAATAATATAAGACGTATAGAAATATCCACAATAAAGGTAAAATCTTTTAAAATCTAGTTTATTCAACAAATAGATGACTTTTAAAAAAGTGCTTAAAGCAAAAATTGATGAGTAATTTTAATAGACAAAAGTGTAATAAAATTGGAACATTTGTCAAATTTTCTTTTACACTTCAGTTTAAATATTTTTTTCAACATTGTTGTCATGATATTTCTCCATTCAAAAAGGGCCCTGCAGACATTTATTGTGATTTTTTATTAAGGATCTGAATTTTTCAGTCCACACTTATCATTTTTAATTGTACAAGAAAGTGTGGAATAACAGTTTTTTTTTAATGATATGCCCATGTTCACAGTTGCGTATTACAATCACTCAACTCAACTCACTGTCTTCAGTACAACAAACTTTAGGTATAGCGGATAAAGTGGAGTACTTACACTAGTCTCTGTGTGGCGTGGCATTGTGTTTTTTAAAGAATTCTGTATTTTTAAGAAGCCAGATCTGCTTTGCTGTAGTAGTTGAATCTCCACTGCAGCTCATCTTGCACTGTAACAAGATTACTGTGAAATTTACAGCAATTTACTGGCAGCAATTGGCAAGTAAGTTGCTGTAATATATTCCACAGTATGCTGACTGTAATTTTCATCACAGTAACTTACTGTACTGCTGTAATTTTTATACAGGGAATATCACAGTACCATAATCGCATTCAGATTAATAGAATGCTCTTTTTGAATGAATTAATTCATGAATAAATTAATTTTTAACAAAAAGTAATTAGTATACTGCACTATAATGAACATTACTGCTTTAATTGTGTGTAGTCTAAAAAGAAGACACGGTTTTTTTCACAAAAATACCATTTATTGACTTTAAATTGTGAAAATACATAAAATAGCATAGCATACAATACATTTCAATTTTGTATTTTTCAGTGTGTAAACATTTTTTTATTTTGCATAAACCTAAAAATGTATAGACTCTAACTATAAAATCTTTAGCTCCAGTACAGGGTATACATCAAACATTACATGACAAACCAGGAAATAGTTTTCATTACTGCCGCTTGTCAGAGAAAGTATTAACAGCATCATAAAATAACAGCAATATCAATTGATTTAATTTTTAGTTAAGAAGTTAACTTAGCAAAGTGTTTTAAATATATTTTTTTATATCAGTGAAAATAAACAATTAACAAACAATTAACATTTATACAGTGGTGGCCAAAATTATTAGAACACTGGTATTTCCGTCAGCTGAAATCTCACAGAAATTCCACTGGATTATCACAATTAAGGGCATAAATTTATGTTTGGATATTTATTTATATTTATGTAAACTGATATTTCCTACTTACACTACAGCAAAAGATAGAAATAACTGACTTAAACCCATGTTTAGCTGGTAAAAAACACTAGTGTTCTAATAATTTTGGCCACCACTATATATATATCAGTCTTCATATATCACAGACATCAATTAAGCTTATCTTTTGGTATTATTTCTTCAAAGCATTTTAAGTAAAACAGCTCTATATGTAACAAGTGCCAACAGATGACCAAAAATGGGATTCAATAATTCTGGTTTCTGCATGTGATGTTCAGCATGAATCCTTTTTTCTTTCCTGAGATGGACATGAGCTGGCATCATTGTCCTGGGCTGGAGTCTTCTTCACTGCAGTAAAAATAAAAAAAAATAAAAATGTTATTAATGTGGAAGTTTATAAGCAAAAATGACAGCTTACTTTTATTTTAAAATATAGAAAATCAGATAGGGGTCTACATATCATCAAAATATTTTCAATACACAAATATCATTATCAACAAACATCAAGGAAGGAATTCTATTTCACTATTTACAGGGTATCTGCAGAATTTTTTAAATATCAATTTATTGGCAATTAATGATCATTTTTAAGAGCTGCACAAGTAAAATAAACACAGTGTGAGTGGGGTTGGACAATGTACGGTAACATATTAAGCCATAAAATTACATACAGTTCAGATAAAGGTTTTCACAAAAAAAAAAAATCGTATACAACGGTATTTCAGCCTTTATACCATTAAAAAAGATAAATCAAGTATATAATTTATTATATTTATTTAAAATATAAATGTAACTGTCTTAATTGTTTAGATATTTAGAAGGCAACTTTTCACATTTTCACATTTGTGTTTTCTGCATAAAAACATGGGTCAATAACTAATAATTTGACCATGAACAGCTGAAAAAATGTATTGGAAATAAAAATGCATTCTGTGTCACTAGGGGGCGCTTTAGGAGCGCTGAAATATTACGGTCTCCCTAGTAACGGCTGTATACAAACAAAGCAGCGCCAAACTCATTTACGACGTTTTATCAGGCATTATATGTTTACTTTAAGGTTTAGTTTAAGACTAAATTAAAAAGCCATCGACACAATTCTGAGGACAGTCATGTAACCATTAAATAACAAATATAGACGAAGGCTTGCGAGATCTGATGTCTTTTATTCTGAGGCCGCTTCGCCTTCAGCCCTTTAGTCCTGAGTGACGCAGTTTTGCTGAGAACGGATGGCGTTTAGTTTGTGGCGCGAAGCCATTTTAACTGATATTACGCACAGCTCAAGTAAAACAACACAAAGTCCTATGAAAAATGTCGTGCAGTTTTAACGCCTTACCTGTTTCTGCATTTCGTCAGTATTAAAGCAATATCCATCGCGCAGTATCTAGCAAGAGAAAAACACATGTGGCTTCAAACAGCTACTCCACAAACACACAGACGCACTTCCAGATTAAATGTATACAGCCATGTCAGTTCTTTACCGAAATAATGAATTTAGCAATAAAATGTCGCCATGCCTGAAAATATATCAAAATGTAATGCTTTTTGCAATAATATGCGAACACTTACCGGTTAATGTGGATGTCCGCCCGGTTCCACGCTCCCTCTCACGGTCGACTCTCTCTGTCTCCCGCTCTCTGTCTGAAAGTTAAACACGCATAACGTCTGTCTTCTTCTTCTTCTTTTGGTTGACTGGCCGTTCACTCCATTGGAGCATTACCGCCACCCGCATAACGTCTGGAGTGAAAACTGTAAATATAACAATAATGACCAAAAATATGGAAAAATAAAGAGCAACTTTACCTTTCTGAGGTCAAATTGGAAAAAAATACGCCCATTACGTCGGTTAATCCAGCTGAGAGAAAAATGCCGATCTCAACTACTGCAATGTGATTCACAGGAAAATATTATTTTACTGTAGAATTTCCCGCGGTTGTATTTTTACCCATGATGCATTGCCGATTTACAGCAACTTACTGTATACATATTCCACAGTATGGATTTGTTCATTTTACAGTGAAGTTATAAACCCATTTTAACATCATTCAATAAAAATACAATTTTAAAACTATATGGCACATTTAATTCCAAACACACATGATTTTCTCAGTTCACAACCCACTAACTTTAGTTAAATATTTAAGCCAAAAAAAAAATCCGGATTCTCTGAATGAATGACAGCACTAAGTCAAAAGTACAATAGCCAAAGAGGCTCAAGCATATTTACATAAAACTTCAAACCCATTCAAGTTAAACCGGAGTAAACCCTCAAATATCAGAAGCAACAAATTACTTGCTACAAGTATCAAACTAAAATTCTTTATTAAACAAGTATTCAAATCACAGATATAGATCGCACAGATCTACAAGAAACAAGTTCTCAATTTCACAAAATAAAAAGCACACCTCCAGACAGAACACATAATTAAAAAAAAAAAAAAAAAAAAGGATGGAGGCACACAAAAAAAAAAAATCAAAATTCTATGGAAGCACACATCACATGTCGATCAGTCAGTAATAGGACAGATGCACAAATTCCCTAAGGGGCTTCCTCTTCTTCCCCTGAAAAAAGGCAGGCAACCCCTTCATATTCAGCCATGGATTCTTGTGCCATGGTTGCCGTTGCACTGCTACAACCAGGCCGTTCTGTGCTGCTACAAACAGGCACTTCTGCTCCGCTAGGTACAGTGGGTTCGACAAACTCAGCCTTTAAAACCTTTTTGTCCATTTGAATGTCAGTGTCTTCATTAAATTTGGTGACATACCTAAATGCTCACGGAAAAGGCCATCATCCATGATAATTTTTTGTTGCACTGAGTTCATTTCAATTGTTATGTGATCATGTAAGACTGCATTTATTTTGGCAGTTTAACAAAAAGCATCACATTGGATGCACCGATTCATTAAGGCCTCAGATAATTTACCTTATCCATTGAATGGAATTTTGGACACAGATAATTTACCTTTACTTCAGTGTCAACAATTTCACCTTCTACAATCACAATATCATCCTGATTGACCTCAACACAACTACCACAATATTCTAACTGTTCAATCTCTGTCTGAAAAGTCGTAGACAGGCATGGCTTTCCATTGACCTGCCTTACAGAAACATTGCAAAGCCGATACCATTTACCAGTTTCAAGATGGCCATCACCCCACAATGTTAAGGCCATACTGGAGGTCTTGTCAGCAATTTAAAAGGTTTTCCGTTTAACTCCCTTATTGGCTGCGAGTCACAGATGCCTTCTCAAATAAATGCCTCACCACTTTGAACTGGACAGTCCCCTGTGACAAAAAAAATAAAAAAATAAATAAAAATTAAATGCTCATTTATCAACTACACAGATCTCACTAAATTTAGGGATAAACCTCATATCCCTACTTTTTGCAGTAAGGTCTACGAACTTTAAACCTCTTAGCATGAAAACACTTACTCTCTGATATTCCCTGACATCTGTGCTGATGTCCACCAGTGTTCAACTGTCACTATTGGCCTTCAGACCATCCTCAAAAGCAAAAGTCATGTTTCTAATAACAGAAACTTTGCTGTAACGGTTCACGATTACTTCATCTCTTCCCTTGTTTTGAACAGACGGGCTTAAATTGACACCATACAGTTTTACCGGACTCCTACAAAAAAAAAAAAAAAAAAAAAAAAGTCAAGTTAAAATTAACAATTAAAAACGCCTATTCCACTTGACACAGCCATTATATAATACAATAACACCCATTAACAAGTTCTGTTGTGACATCTGAGAATTTGGCATGGTAATGGAGATGACAAGGTTAATGTTTGGTCTTCGCAAAATACAACTGCTATGCTGCTGCAGAGCAAGTGTGGATTTGCTATGGCCAATAAATACACAAATACTATTGTCAGCAAACAACACAGGCTGTTGTACAATGGCATACATTTCATAGTTCTTTCACTTGCCTGTCTTTCTCCACACATTCGAAGACATTGTGGCACTGCAGATCAAAACCAACAACACAAGTGTTGCGTTCAGCCTCCTGCAGTAATGCAGTGAAGTATTTCATTTTGGCTGAATCTAATATCGGTGAAACTTGACAGATGTAACCTTCTACCTCGGAGCATGCTCGCTTTGCTGACGACATTTTCAATATTCAACCCAGTCTCACGGCAGTTCGTGATATAGTCACGTAATTTAACTAGATAATTTTAATTTCACCTGTTGAGCTCTTCTCCATGACACTCTGAGTGTCGCGGCTCAACTGTCTCTCTACACTCTCCTCAGAGATGGACGATAATGTTGAAGACAAAGTCCAGTCTAGATTTAGTGTGTTTCTGTAAAGTCTGCACACTATGTTTAGACTCGTGTATGGTCTGCACACTGTGCTCTCAGATATGAAGAGGATTTCACTCGTGCTGTCTCTTTAGACTGAAGCTGGACTAACTCTCAAATGAAACTCTGAATCACTCGTTCACAAGATTCATGTCTGTCACTGTCACAGATGATACTCCTACTATAAACCCTCAGAACCATTCTGCGATGTTTGCTTACATGTGGGCATGACTGGACGTCATTGAAATGAAACGCGTACTGCATAATAGATCACAATGAAGGAGTCTCAATGTGCAATTTTTAAACAGAAAAAAACTGTTTAGCTTTTAAAAGGCAAGTCTCCAATGGGAGTGTGTGTGTGAGTGGCCAAATAATGTTTGGGATTGGCAATCATATTCATCAACTGATGTGACTCTAAGGGTGCTTTCACACTTGGTTCAGTTGTCTAGTGTGAACCCAAGTTCGATTGCTGCTCCTCCCACTGTCCCAAAAGCAGAAGCTTAATTTTTGTACTTTGGATTTAGAAAACAGTTTCATTTTCAAAGCACCAAGACAGAGCGGCACGTTTGTCTATTTGTCACGACTGAAATGCGAAGGTTCAACAAAACGAGCAGAAATGAGATATACGTTAAATATTTTTAACACTGTTAAACTGGAAAATATAATCACCTGCTAATTATGACAGTACTAATAAAAATAGATAGTATGTTTCCTAAATATCTGCAAGCATATTATTCTAAGTTTACATACTTGTTTAACACAATGCTAGTCAGTTATTCTAGTATGAAATGTGGTTCTGTGTCAGAATGTCATACAGCACTGCCTCTCGTACCTTATTGCTTAAATATATATATATATATATATATAGCTTCCCAATGAAACATTTATTTTAAAACTAAAACCATGCTTTTAAAACTAATATTTTTATTAAATTATAATTTTTATTATATATAGTTTATTTGTATTTTTTATATTTGTATTAGATATCATTTTTGTATAATTTTTCTTAAGTAATTTTTATATTTTTTTCATTGCTTCCTAATAAAACATTTATTTTAAAACTAAGCTACAACCATGCTTTTAAAACAATATTTTTTATAATTTAATTCTAATTTTTGTATTATTTTATTAGATACAATTTTTTATATTTTTAAATAATTTTTCTATACATTCTTTATTTTTTTCATTGCTTCCTAATAAAACATTTATTTTAAAACTAATCTAAAACATGCTTTTAAATCTAATCATTTGTTTTATTAAATTCTAATTTTATTTTTATTTATTTTTATTTTTTTAAAGATATAATTTTTTATTTTTTATTGGTTCTTAATAAAACATTTATTTTAAGACTAAGCTATGCTTTTAAAACTAATATTTTTTATTAAATTATAATTTGTATTATATACTCAGTTTAAAAAAACATTTATTTTAAAACTAAGCTACAACCATGCATTTAAAACTAATATTTTGCTTTATTAAATTCTAATTCTTTATTTTTATTTTTTAGATATCATTTTTACATATATTTTTTCAATTTTTTTGAGATATATAATTTGTTATTGCTTCTTACTAAAACATTTATTTTAAGACTAAGCTATGCTTTTAAAACATATATTTTCTTATTCAATTATAATTTTTATTATATTATATAGTTTATATTTTTATTAAACATAAATTTTTATATATTTTTATTTTTTCATGCTTTCTAATAAAACATTTTAAAACTAAGCTACAACAATGCTTATAAAACTAAGCCTAAACTAAGTTTTTAAAACTGAACTAAGACTAAGCTTTTAAAACAAATATATTTTTTATTAAATTACATTTTTTATTATTTACTCTGTTTATTTGTATTTATTTATATATTTTTATCAAATTTCATTTTTCTGATTTTTTTTATTTCGATACATTTTTTTTTTATATTTTTTATTACTTCCTAATAAAAATATTTACTCTTTAAAACTTTTAAGACTAAACTAAGCTAAAACTATGCTTTTAAAACTAAGCATTTAACACAAAGTGTATAAAACCAATGGGTCTAAACTATGCTTTAAAACTAAGTATTTAAAACGAACTAACTTTTAAACCTATTGGGATACCAAGTACTGCAGTAACTTCTTCAGAGTGATAAATCATTGAAACTATATTCCCCCTAAATTTAATTTATACATTTCATGAATTTCATTTGTCAGCAACCGGCTTATTATAGTTAAGTAACACTAAACTATAACCAACACCATAAAAATGATGTTACTTCAAATAAATTAAACACACACACACACACACACACACACACACACACACACACACACACACACACACACACACATATATATCACAGAGACACATATCACAGAAACAATCTTTATTATTATTGTTTTTTTTATTTATTCATTTCTTATTATAAACTCAGTTTATCTGTATTTTTTCTTAGATATAATTTTTTATATTTTTATATACTTTTAAAACTAAAACTTTAACACAAAACCGTTTAAGTGTCTAAACTAAGCTTTTAAAACTATGAAGTTTTATTAAATTATTATTTTATTATATACTCAGTTTATTTGTATTTGTTTTTATATTTGTATTAGATATCTTATTTAATATTTTTTAATACATTTGTAAATATTTTTTATTGCTTCCTAATAAAACATTTATTTTAAAACTAAGCTACAACCATGCTTTTAAAACTTATAAAATTATTAAATTCTAAATTTTATTATATACATTTTTAGATATCATTATATATATATATATATATATATATATATATATATATATATATATATATATATATATATATATATATATATATATATAATTTTTATTGCTTCTCATATTGTATTAGATATCATTTTTTTATATTTTTATGAATAAATATATATTTTATTTTTATTTTTAATCCTTCCTGATAAAACTAAGCTTTTAAAACTAATAAAAAGTTTTATTAAATTATAATTTTAAACTCAGTTTATTGTATTTTTTATATATTTCTATTAGATATATTTTTTATATATTTTATATTATTTTTTTTTACAATTTTGAAATTTTAAATATTTTTATTTTTTATTTTATATTTATATATATATATATATATATATATATATATTTCCTCTACATTTTTATTGCTTCCTATATTTTTTATTAGATAGCAATTTTTTAAATAGTTTTTTTTTTATTTCATGTATTAAATTATTATTTTATTATATACTCAGTTTATTTGTATTTGTTTTTATATTTGTATTAGATATCATATTTAATATTTTTTAATACATTTGTATGTTTTGTATTTTTTATTTCTCCCTAATAAAACATTTATTTTAAAACTAAGCTACAACGAAACTAAGCATCTAAAACTATGCTTTTTAAACAAAGCTTTTAAAACAAATAACTTTTATTAAATTATAACTTTAATTATATACTCAGATATAATTATGTATATATTTATAATTTGTATAATTTTTTCATTATATTGCTTTCTTATGAAACATTTATTTTAAAATTAAGCTACAACCAAGCTTTTAAAGCTAATAACATTATTAAATTAAAGTTTTTATATACTCAGTTGATTTACATTATTTTAGATATAATAATTGATATATATTTTTATTATTATTATTATTATTTATTTTTAAATAAATGTAAATATATTTAATTTTTATTAGGTATAATTTTTATTGTTTTATATATTTTGTTTGTAATCTTTTTAAATATCTACATTTTTATAGCTTCCTAATAAACCATTTATTTTAAAACTAAAACCATGCTTTTAAAACTAATAATTTTTTGTTAAATTATAATTTTTATTATATACTCAGTTCATTTTTATATATATATATATATATATATATATATATATATATATATTTTTTTTTTTATTAGATATCATTTTTGTACAGATTTTGTTATTTTTTTTTATACATTTTTATATTTTTTACTGCTTTCTAATAAAACATTTATTTTAAAACTAGGCTACAACCATGCTTTTAAAACTATTTTTTAATTCAAATTTATTTTACATACTCTGTTTATTTGTATTATTTTTATATTTTTATTATATATCTTTTTTTATTTTTTCTTCATATTTTTTATTGCTTCCTAATAGAAAATGTATTTTAAAACTAAGCTACAACCATACTTTTAAAACGAATACATTTTTTTAATTAAATTAAAATTTTTATTATATACTTAGTTTATCTGTATTTTTTATATTTCTATCAGATATACTTTTTTATATATTTTTTAATTTATATTTTTTATATTTTTTGTTACTTCCCAATAAACCATTTTGAACATAAGCTACAACCATGCTTTTAAAACTAAGCATTTAACACGAAGCGTTTAAAACCAAGCGTCTAAAACTATGCTTTTAAAACTAATTTAATCTTTTAAAACAAAACTTTTTTTTGCTTTTTAGATGACAGGACAGTGGAGACTGACAGGAAAGTGTTGGGTCAAGAGGGGGATGTGGGATCGGCAAAGGTCCCTTGGTGGAGATTCGAACCCAGGTCGGCTTCATCAGCTCTATTTGTCAGTGCGCTAACCACTAGGCCATAGGCTCTGACATGCTCTGATTCTTCTGCTCTTTTTCAGACGGGGCTGTAAGAACGTGGACAGGCTCTAGTTCTGCTGTAGTTCTGGCTTACTTGAGAGGCCTGAGTTTCCCGTCAGCATGTGTCAATCCAATCTGCTTTTTCACTGGATGCTGTATGTCCAACCCTGGCAAAGAAAAAGGCAGAGCATTCTTCACACTGACTGTCTTTTACTCAAGTCTTTTTCCTGTCATCATTTATTATAGTACAACAAGATTGCTCAAATTAACTCACTTCACTAATCATATTTGAAACGTATATTATATATTGAAGATGACAAATGTCTCACCTCTGACTCTCTTCATTTTAGATCCACTGTTTCAAACCAGTCATGCTCCAAGATGTCTTCGATGACCGGCCGTTCAATTAGATCACGGGTTAGACACTGAAGAATCAGATCACGGCATTCTGTTTTCAGGAGAGAGCCGCTTAGTCATGATCATGTGACACTAATGTTGGCATGTATGAAAACAGCTTTGTGTTGTACTATGCTCTCCACCAGTGTTTGTTCATTCTGTGCAAAGGCTGTATGTGTGCATCAATGCTATTCTCTCACCTTCAGATAAATCTGGGTTGACAAATCTGACGTCGGCTTCCATGACTTGGTTTCTGTCACGAAATGGAGGACACCTGTTCATCATCTCATACAGCAAGACTCCAAGAGCCCAGACGTTTGTTTGGATGCAGTAGAATTTGCCATAGATGAAGAGCTCAGGTGGAATGTAACCGTTTATTCCTGTGAGCAAGACATTTTCAGCATTTAGCAACACTTTAAAACATCTCATGATCAATAAATCACTACATGCTGGTTTCCACTCTCTGTTACACTAAATGCCAACTCACCTCTGTATTCCGTGCAGTTGTAGCCTGTCCTGTCAAGTAGATGACCGCAGCCAAAGTCGATCAACTTGAGCTCCAAGGTGTGTTTTCTCAACAGGATATTCTCTGGATGAATATCGTTATGAAAAACACCATGTTCAACGCAGTGCTGGACCGCTTGCACAGCCTGACGCATGATGACCCGCGCTGTTGTCTCACTCATTGGAGGATTGTTGTTGATGAAGTCCAGCAAGCTCTCGCAGGGATCTGGAAACTCCATGATGAGTGTGAATTTTCGGGGATGCTCAAACCACTCATAGAGCTGGATGGAGTGAGGGCTTACGGGCTCTTCCTTCATCATTAGAAGCAGTGCAACTTCTGTAATGAGAGGTTTCGGATACCCAGGCTAGAGAAAAGATGCCACAAAAGGTTAGTTTGGTAAATCATGTATCATTTTAAATGTTAAGAGTCAAAAGTTTTTGCTGCTTAATCTACAATAATCAGCTCTTAAACAACTAAACACATATTATGTTTTGCCAACTTACAATTTGAAGATACTGATCCTGTGGAGTCTTGCGAATACGTTTGATGGCAACCTGCAAAAACACAGATGAGCATATTGAACACCTGACCTTACCTTGACCACGAAGAATTGAGTATTTAAGTATTAAACTATATGTAGGTGCTTTAAAAACACAGTGGATACAGATTTTAATGTACAGTAAGAGCAAAATGTTTGTCTACCTTCTTGCCATTAGAAATTCGGATGCCCTCATAGACCTTGCCATAGCCTCCTCGTCCAATAATCTTTTTCACTCTATAGCGAGAGCGAATGGATTCTGAAAAAACACACAAAAACATGAGCTAGACCCTTTGAAGTGGCATAAAAAGCTTAAAGCAGTATAACAAATTCTTCTGTTTTCGTTTTCAAGATTTGTAATAACTTACAAAGTCATTTGCATAAACACTTTACATTTGACAAACTACATTTTAGTTAATTCCTAAGACACAGTTTTAATTTATATAACTGGTGCCTTGAGACAATAAACCATATTAATATAGACAAAATAAGACATGTTAATTTTTGCTTTAATCAAATTTATCTTGTTATAATGATCACAGACTTACCATTAGTTGGGATGAAGTCTAAGGACTCTGGGGCAGGTGACGGCTCAGGATCATCCAGCTCTGGCTGAGGAGGCACAATAGGCTCCACTTTATTCTTGGAGCGGAAAGGACGCTTGACAGCCTTCCACACTCTCCTGAAGAAAGAGCGGACTCCTTTCCCTTTCTTAGGCTCTTCTGTGGCCTTTTGTGGAACTAAAATCAACCAATTTGAAAACACAACTATTAGAGATATTCTCTGACATTGGATTAAATAATTAGTTGACAGTTTACTGTTATACCTACATGAATGTCACTGTTTGTAATGCATTTTTTTTCCTCACCTGAAACCTCCAATCGCAGCCTCTCCATACTGTCCTTAGAGATGACGTTGGGTGTAGAGTCATCTACGTTGGACAGTGCCTTTAGTCTCAGGCAAGCTGAAGCCTCCACTGACTCAACAGGAACTTCACCTGGAAGTACAAAGCTACTCTCCTCTTGGTAGCTATCGGAGCTGGAGAGATGGTCATCGTTCCACACGTCCAGGATGTCCACAGTTCCTCTCTTAATGATGCTCGTGCCTACGCTAAAGCACAGCATATCCTGGCTGCTGAGGCTCAACAGTTCCAGGCTCTCCACACTCTCTTTAGAGATGGACAAATTGACATCTGGTGTAGAGATGTCCAGCTCTGGTTGAGACTCCACTGTGTCCTGGGAGCAGCAGAAGGGGAGCTTCGCAGCCGTACATATTTTCCTGAAGAAGGAGGGCATGGTTTTCTTCTTCCTCCAGCTTGTATGTTGTTCTTAAAGTAGGAAAAACAATTACTAAAAAAATACTATGAGCGACAAATATGACCCAAGGTTATTATCATGAAGTAAAACTTGAACATTTTATTTGCCTTGGCACCTAATATAGTACTATCAAAATACAAGGTAATTAGCATAATATTGACATTTTCCAAACAGATAGGTCTACATTAGTCAATGTATAATATTTACTACATTTTAAAATTGACCAAAGCATGAGTTGACCACTACCAGCAGACATCAAATGCTACGTTCTCTAATGCTAAAGCAAATATACCAGGAACACAACAGATATATAACTCCTAGCCCCACTCTAAACCATCTATTTTATCTTGTTGTCCTGAATTTGTGAGGTCTGTGTCAATCACAGTTGAATTTTTAAACATAATTTCAATCTCACCTTTCGAGCTCTTCTCCACAGAAGCCTCCGTGACACTTTGGAGGCTCAAATGGCTCTCTGCACCCTCCTCAGAGATGGACGATAGTCTTAAAGACATAATATCGGGTGCAGATTTATCAAATTGGCACAGGGTGTTTCTCTGTGTGCAGTTCAGCTCGCTGTGTAGACTCTGTACGGTCCGGAGACTACGATCAGACTCTTCTTCACAACTGTGCTTTCAGAAATGAAGATTGTCAGCAGATGATTTCACTCCTGAAATTCGTCTTTTGACTAAACATTCAACTTTCACATAACAACATAAACATAACATAAACAACTTTCATAGGATATTCAATAGCGTATTCAAGATTTGCGTTTGTCAACAGAATTTCTGCGGTCTCCAGGTGATGTTTGTAAACAGAACAGAACTGTTTACTTTTAAAAGGCAAGTCTCGCGATACCTGAATGGTCAAATGAATGCTCGAGACTGGCACCGCATTTAATAACTGATATGACTCTAAAACTGTGGAGTCGTTAATGTATGAAATATAACCCGACATCTATCCCCTATTCACACGAATATCACAGTGAGAGTGACTTAAATAAAATAAATTAAATATATAAAACGGCCACGTCACTACCGGTGGTGGACAGTAACTTAAGTACATTTTTCAAGTATCTGTACTTTACTGGTTTTATTTTGAGTAACTTTTACTTTTAATTCACTACATTTCATAAAACATACCGTTACTCCTCATAAAGCGCGTGGTCCGAGACGCAGAAGCGGTGTCTGAATTATGAACAAAATGATTCCTTTCAATGAACCTGTTAAATCGGTTCGCAAATCCCACCAAACGATTCATTCACGAATTGGACTGATCCGATCGCAGCTGTTCTCGAGTCGATAACTCACTGATTCAAATGAGCCGTTTAGAGCGAGTCTCAACTGAATTCACTCGTGAGAACCGGGAGATCTTGTGAGCGCGCGCGACCGATACTGCGAAAAGTAAGTTACTAATGTCGAATTTTAGGATCAATTTTTGAAACTGAAAATCATATTGAGGTCAAAACTGTCAGTTGTTTATAAACTAAATCTGCTTTAAATGGTCATCTAGTTAAGCCTACTGAAAGCTTGAATGCAGCTCATCAACACCAGTGTGTTTTAGGTCAAACAACAAAACATTATAGACAGATTAAATAAAATAACTCATGCACGTTCATATTCATCGCTGCTGTAACGTTAGCAGTTTTATTAAAATGCCTTATGTGACGTCTGTTTTTATGTTGTTTATCAACGGTATAAATGTGTATATTGTTTAGATCAACTAGCCGAGTAGACTGAATGTTTATTCATAATATATTCTGAAAATAATAAGGAAATACTGATAGCTGATAACAACAGTTGGGAATTTGGCCGGGGGGTGTTTTTACACCACAGACTAGTTTTTAGAAGAAAAAGACTTATGAAAATGTAATTATATTTTCCTTAAATGTTCTTTCTAAATTTAGGCCTTATTCTCATACCATTGTCTCCTTCTGCAATACAACAAGCTTTAAAACACTTTTTTCTTACTGGTGAAAATTAGGTGGTCAAATCAGTTTTCTCTTACATCGCAGTGAACATTACTACATCACTTTCGTCAACGTAATCCATATCAACAACAAAAATATATCTTGACTCCATATAATGGTTATTTTGGGAAATTCCCAGGTATTTTGAGCAGTAGGATTATATATATAAAAAAGGTGCTAATATAAACTTAGATTAAGTAGCTTGCATAAAATTGCAGTACTTTTTTTTACTTAAAAAACATTAAAAAAATGTTCATAAATCAAGTACTTAATTAGTAAAAAAAAATGTATATGTAATAATATTAATAATAATGACATTGCCAATCGTTCATTGTTTTCTCCATTTAATACAAATACTGTAGGAATAAAGCATGTGATTTAGGGCAGTTGTTTATTAAGAAAAATCTAAATTCCTTTGATCTTTTGACATATAAGTGGTTACCCTACTGTAAAACATTATTTAAGTTTTAGAGCTCAAAACTTTATTGTTATTGAAGTGAAACAGTTTAACAGTTTCAAACCTGCAATATGAGGTAGGCCTAAAGTGTTATATTATGTCAAATTAAATAAAATACTGTATAGTACATAGGAGATAAAGCAGATTACACAGAAAAATAAATTCATTAATACAAACTTAAATATGTTACACTGTATATGATGTACTGTAAGCTTTACAAAGTAAATTTTCAAGCCTCAACCATCAACCTGTTGACCATTTCTGGCTTCAGTCCTGTCCTGCTAAATGTGATGACATTGCCCCAAGTGCTGAATGTCCTCTCAGAGAGCAAACTTGTGGCCGGGATGCATAAGTACTTTACCAGACAACTCACACATGGGAAATTAGATCCATGAAATCGCCACCACTCCAAACGATCAGTCTCACTGTCTGGTGCCATTACCAGAATGCAGCTGTTCAGCTTTTGCTCAATGATCTGCTTCTGTGAACGTGAGGAAGATGCACTGCTGGTCTTCTTGAAGGAGCTACCAAGGCTCTTCTTGAGCTTCTTGGCTGATGGTAGTGGAGTAGTGACTGCTTCAGGTTGATCCTCTGCAAGAGACGATTCGAGGGCAGTGTTTTCCACCAGGAGGACTTCTGTCTCTGAGGCAGCTCTCACCTTAATGTCCTCCAGCTTCTCAGTGGACATGTACATGGTTTTGAATCTTGGGTCCAGAAAGGTAGCCATAGTGAGTAGCTCATCTGTTTCAGGATCAGTATAGGCTACTTGTCAGTCAAATAATCGAACCTTAGTCTAGATCTCCTGGGTCAGTTCGGTATCACCCTCTTTTGGATTCAGAACCTCTGTATTTAACAGATGGGTGACAGGCTTCAAACAGGACATTTGTGTTCTGAAGATGAAAGATCTTACGGGTTTGGAATGGGTTTAACTCAGTACTTGTCTTGTGTTCTTTTTTAATATTTTTGTTCTTCTTTTACCCTTTTCCATTCACCAATACAACAAATTGCTGTAAGTGTATACCCACAGTACTGGACAATAAATGTGATTCTGATTTCTAGACTAGAATGCTCAGATTAAAAAAAAATATTTATCTTACATGACTGATGTGAGCTGTATTTTTTTCTTTATAATAAGCATCATAAATGTAGGCTACAATCTTGAAATTTACCAATAGCACTGTGCAGCCTGTGTTTGAAACACCCAAAGTTTGAAACACAGCAGCTTTCCTGTGGCTTTTTTGGAATTATTTTTGTTGGTAAAATAGCAAAAAGACATGATTATCTATATGGCTCTGATGGCTAGAACTGCCAGTGCTGTCATTTTTAGGACGTGGACAGGCTCTGATTTTACGGGGTGCTCTGAGCTCTCTAGTTTTGCTGTAGTGGGCTTACATGAGGGGCTTGTGTTCCCCTCAGCCTATCTGAATACAATGTGTTGAAATCAGGAGGCTTTTTTGGATGATTTATACCCAACCCTGGGAAAGAAGAAGCCACACTGTAAAAAGTTTGCTGTAAATTTTACAGTAACTTACTGGCAGCTGGATATGTTTACAGTATTATTACTGTAGTTGCATTTACAGTACTAAAAGGTCTTTACTGTATCTTCAATTACAGTATCAGTACTATAGAGTTTATTTTCATTTAAACATTTTTTACCTGTAAAAACAATCTAATTGTGGTACAGCACTATAATTCAAGATTTTTACCACCCCATCTCCATAAAAATCACAATAACTGAATTAGTTCTGATAATATTCTTTTTATTTGTTAAACATTTTCTTTTTAAAAGTACAAATTACAAATGTTGACCTCTAGGATACAGCAGAAAAAAGGGCATCACCCCAGTCCCCTGGAGACTTTGTATCATGGCAAATATACACATACTGAAAAGCAAAAATAAGTAAGTACACTACCAGTCAAAAGTTTTTGAACACTAAGATTTGTTTTAAAGAATTCTCTTCTGCTCACCAAGCCTGCATTAATTTGATCCAAATTACAACAAAAGCAGTAAAATTGTGATAAATTATATAAATGAACTGCTATTTGAATATATTTTACAATTTAATTTATTCCTTTGATCAAAGCTGAATTTTCAGCATCATTACTCGTCTTCAGTATCACATGATCCTTCAGAAATCATTCTAGTATGCTGATAAACATATTTTATTTAATTTAAAAAAAATTCAGGATTCTCTGATGAATAGAAAGATATTATTTAGCAAGGATGATTTAAATTGATCAAAAGTGATGATAAAAACATTCATAATGTTACAAACTATTTCTATTTGATAAATGCTGTTTATCTGAACTTTCTATTCATCAAAGAAACCTGAAAAAAATCTACTCCAGTTTTTAGCATTATAATAATTTCAGCAACGTCATAATAGTTTTTGAACAGAAAATCAGATTATTAGATTGATTTCTGAAGGATCATGTGACTGCAGTAATGATGCTAAAAATTTAGCTTTGATCACAGGAATAAATGACATTTTAAAATATATTAAAAAAGAAAACAGTTATTTTAAATAATAAAAATGATTCAAAATGGTGCTGTTTTTGCTGTACTTTGGATCAAATAAATGCAGGCTTAGTGAGCAGAAGAGACCTTCTTTAACATCTTTCTGTTCAAAAGCTTTGTCTGGTAGAGTAAATAAATTAAAATCATACAGTAAAAATGAGTTTGTGTTGTTAAATTTTAGTCAAAGTTGACAAGCTCTCCGATGAAAAACAGCAGAATGGGATTCAGGCTGATGCTTGCTGTTTGCACCCTCTTTCCAGAAGTCCATCTGATCTGTGACTGTCAATGCATTTGCTGCCACAAAGATTGACTGTCTGAACGAACCTGCAAGCACAAGAAAAAAAATATTATTTGAAAGCAGTGTTTATAGAATTTGCCTCAACTGTCGAACTTGATGCTGTATGCATTTAAAAAAAAAAGCATATACTACATATGAATGCTGTAGTAAGAAAAAAACTGAAGAAACTTTTTATTGAAAATTTTTATAAAGAATTTTATGAATGGGCCAGTGAATCACTGATTCAAGGTGTTTAAAAAAGGTAAATTCATTCAGTAATGAAACACTGCTGTGTGCAGAAATGCACGACATGGCTTTGTTTAGAACCGTTTTTACTAAATGGAGCAAAAAGACAATATTTTCTTCATGATTTAAATCACTTGATATTACCTTCTTGGTTATTTAATTTTGTTGCCCTGACACTTAGTAAAGTCTGCCACAGATCATGCTAAATGCTAACTAATCTGTTCATGTAAACATTCTAAACGTGTGTTTCCTAGAAAGTCTGTGCACATATAATTTAATTATGATTTATATATTAATATAATTATGAATTTAAAGGTTACAGTAAGTTAAAGATACCTGAAGCAGCTGCATTTTGCTGTTCAAATGCTGGTTTAATAGAAATAATTTTAATGCACATGCAAACTCGATCTTGATGTGACAAGACATGGTAATAAAAAACATTCCCAGGAAATAAATACCTTACAAATGTGTACTTTAAATACAATATAACTTGCTTATGATAAAAGCATCTGAAAAACGCATAAATGTTGATGCAATGTAAAACAAAATATGTTTTGGGTTTCCTGATTCTGTAAAATGGACAGCTGGCTGTAAGATGATTCTGCATCTGATGGTCAGCATCCAGTTAGTGCTTGGAGAAATCTCCTGTAACAGACAGTGTCACAACACCCTTTTAGTCTTACTTTAGTTTATGATCAGAAAAGACAACTACTGTACAGTAATAAAATTTACATTTTTAATAAAATAAACATTTATAATATTTATTAGCAAAACTTGCTATATTAATATATTGCTAGCCCGTTACTCTCTTTAAAAAGTTAACCCGTTCTGCGAGTCAGTGGAGAACAGCAGCCTGTGGCTAATTTGGCTAATTTATTCACGTTAACATTAGTTGAGTTGATGAAAGGGGAAGCTCACCTGTTGTTTGCACCACAACGACGGCAATCACCAGAAAAAACTCCAATACACCTCCGATGCAGACGACATGACCACGAGACCACAAACTTGAAAATAAAACACAAAAGATGCCCTTAACAGCGGTGTTCAGTTTTACCTCAGTGTTTCATGTTCACTGTTTTTACGTCTGTCACTGAATTTAGGGGCCATCTATAAAGTTACATACGACATTGATTCATACATTTCTTACTTAAACATCATTTGAAGAGAATTACCTTACTAGCTATAAAGAGGCAGCGTTTAAAAGATATTATGCTGCTCTGTGACTAACGTTAAGTTTGTCAACTTCGGCTTACTGACATTATTAGCTTACCAGTTCATGTTATCATCCTTACTATCCCTGCTGAAAAAAACAGCTAAAACCAGCCTAGGCTGGTTGGCTGGTTTTAGCTGGTTTAAGCTGGAAGTAGCTGGTTTAAGCTGGTCTCCCAGCCTGGCCAGGCTGGTCAGGCTGGTTTTAGCTGGTGGTTTTCCCAGCTATGACCAGCTAAAACCAGGCTGGTTGACCAGCTAAAACCAGCCAACCAGCCTAGGCTGGTTTTAGCTGTTTTTTTCAGCAGGGATGGCAGTCATTCACAAGAAGAGGATCCAAAATACACCTCCAACGTTACAGACGACATCCAGACCAGAAACTTGAAAATAACAAACAAAAGAAGGGCTTGAAAATACTATTTAAAATCTCCACAGAAACAGTGGTATTGCCTAACGCCTCAGTATTTCACCTCAGTTCGCTGTTAAGTTTGACTAAGGGCTTGCAGACGAGCTAACTTGCATTAAAGGGCAGCAGAATATACAAACGTGTTTCTCAGTTTAAATTAAGTTTATTTCGACTAATATAGGTCACCTTAAATTACTCACCAGTCCATGTTTTCACCGTTATGGCGGCGCCCCGGCCGTCAGTCAGAAAAAAAGGCTACCGACATGAAAAACACGATGAATATTGTTAAGTTTCATGTTAACAAGTGAAACAGAAAATAATATACTAACCTTTTTGTCAAGTTATTGGTGCAACATTTCACTTTTGTCCTTTTGCCGCCATTGGTCAATTTTTCGCGGGCAAGTTCACTACTGTAAATTTACAGTAGTTTACTGTAAACGGATTTACAGTAGTGGAGAATTACAGTAGTGATCATATTTTCCTATAATCCTTTGCAGTTTACAGTAAAATACTGTATATACCTTTTACAGTATCGTACTGCTGATATTACAGTAAAATACTGTTCAAATGACAAAAATCGGTTACAGTGTAAGTGAAATTTAATGGTGAAATTTGTATCTAATTTCACCATGACTGCGAGATATAAAGGTCATAGAAAGTAGCCTTTTCATAATAGACAGCTTTATTTGTGAAACATTATGATACATTTCTGTAGGTCTGGTTGATTTAAATTGTATTTATGTCTGCATTGCCTATGAAATTCTAAACACTGTAATCGCAATTTTGTCCTGCCTATCGTCCACCATGTTTATTCTCAAGTGTTTTCTAAACAAGATGAAGTTACATGCTCATAATGCTCCATTTCCTTCCTAAAAGAAAGTGTTATTTATTATTATGATTATTTTATTATTATTTATTTATTTTTTGCAGAACTTAAAATTTGTGCAAATTGAAATTTTTTCATGTAAAAATAATAAGATTTATCATGTAGACGTGACTGCTTCTCTTTGCTGTTCTGCAGGGAATAAATAATACAATACATAGTTCCAAATGATACATAAATGATTATCAATATTTTGTACAATAAAATCAAAGATTTTGCCAAAATAGTTTTACAAAAGGGTATAGTGAAGGCATAGACAGGAAAAGCGATCTCTGCCTTTTGTTGCAAGAAGAGCAGGTGGAAGCTCAGGCTTGTTTCTTCTTATTGTCCCAACCATCGTCAGCTGTTTTTTAGGAGCTCCTGACCAAGGGCATGTGATGTAGAAAAAATTATCACAGGTGATAGTCTGTCCCTGAAGAAGATTTCGTACCTTGCAGGTTTGCTGCGTGTATTGCTTGAAAGCACATCGTCCTCTGAAAGGAATCAGGCACTCATCTACAGTTATGTCTGGGCCAGGGTTGTACATCAGAGGGAGACACTCAACCCACAGATCCCAGACGTCACAGATTGCAACCAGCTCTCATCGACCTGCTCTTGTGTCCATGTTGTTGACAGTTGTCAATTTTTGACAGTATTTTAAATTTCTTCAGGGACATGCCTGCCTAAAAAAAGGAATGACCAGTTTCATCATCCCACAAACTTGTCAAGGGTTCATTGTGTGAGCGATAAACACCTGCGAGAAGAATCAAGCCAATTAAAGCTTCAATCTTTTTCCAGTCTACATCATTCCAGCAATCACCATACATTAGCTTGCTTTCCAAATTTGTAATCTCAATCAAGACATTCTGGACTGACACTGGAAAAAAATAATAAAAAGTAGACTTTATGTCCTCAACGTGAGAACATGAGTACCTAGTCGGTCCAGGTGTGAGTTTCATGATCCTTGCTGCTGAAGGATGTGGAATAGAATTCCAGGTAATATTTCCATTTTTTGACAGATGGATTTTATCGGCATGGCCTTCTTCCTCATACTCCTCCTCTTCAGACTTCTGGAAATCAGTTTCATCTTGTGTGTCAGTAGTAAAATCCTCAGGATTATCTGGTTCGGTGTTCTCCGGGCCTTCTTCGCTGTCATTTTGATTCAGTATGAAATCCAGGGTCTCCTCAAGACTGTACCTTTTGGCCATGGTGCGGCCACAGAATGAGCTGTGTGCAGGGCCCAGACTGCCACTTTTATACACTAACTGTGGGATCTTTTCAAAATACTGCTGCAGCTCTTTCATCTAACAGTCAGCTTTCTCAGAGTGCAAAAGGTTAGCTGTCTTTCATTGCATTTATAGCTCCTTGTAGCTTCTTGCGAATCTTGTCAATAATAATTTAGTCAATCGTGTCATATACCTTCTATGTAGATATCAGAGAACAATTTAAAATATTCTCTCAATGCATTCTATGGCACCTTTAAGATGACAATAATTATCAGAAAAAAATAATACAAATCTCAGTCAGCTCTAGTTCAGTAGTCAGTGCACTAGTGAGGGAGTTAGAGTGATAGTTAATGGACGTAAATGATCTGATTAGACAAACAATCAAAACTTTAACTTACTATTCAGGTATTTAATGATTAGTATATTACATTTAGTATATTACATAAATTATTATAGTATATTACGTTAACTCTTCTAAATGCTGTTGTATTTTAAGATTGTCCTTACAACAACAACAAAAACATTTGCTATTGTTTGTCAAAGTTGTCATTACTCATGTTTGAGTTTGTTCTCGTGGCATTGACATTGTTTTGAGCAGCAGGTCTCTCAGCGAGCGGCGATTCGAAACAGTGAATCATTTTTGAATCAACCGACTCAATTGACTCGGAGTTTGTTATTCGTGTTTCTGATCTGAATCACTAACAGAGAGAGAAAATAGGTGCTGTGTGGATGCGCTTTAAAGGAGAACTCCGGTGTGATATTGACCTAAAGTGTGTTGAATCATGATACCGAGTGTGAACGTACCTTGCATATCTCATCTCGGTTTGTGTCCTGCAGTCTGAAATCTGGGGTCAGTTAGCTGATGCTAACAACAGGTTGTCAATGAGAGTCAATAGGGCATCGGACTAGCCATGTAAATAAATCACTGTTTTACACCATTTATGAGGCACAAAGTAGCTCCACACTTCATTGGTAGACTTCCAAGGGCCCTGACATTTAAAACGAGACATTGAGAACTCAGAAAAAGCACTGGTAGTTTATTTACAAGAAAATTTATACAGATATTCCCCTTACGAAATTTACCGTTTGCTGCCATCTTGAATTTAGTCACGATGCGCACGAAGGAAACTACAACCTGATAAGTTGATAATCTGATAAGTTCGTTCCTGCTCGCCACTCGACTTATCGTGACTAAATTCAAGATGGCGGCGACCGGTAAATTTCGTAAGGGGAATGCCTCATGTGTTGTCAAGATGAATTCATCTGTTCCCAGGTCGTTCGGATTTGTTTATCAAATTGTTATATTTTTACAGATTTTTAAAATTCCTTTTATTGTATATTGCTGCAGTTATGATTTTTTAAAATAATTGTATACTGTTGCAGTTATAAATTGTGTTGTTGCAGAAATGTTAACTTTTGGAGTAATTTGTATATTTGAATATTGTTGCAGTTATTATATTGTTGTAGTTTTAAACAAAGAAAATAAGTAAATTTCAGTTATGCTATATTGATATTCTTGCATTTTGAGATGTTATACTCTTGCAGATGAATAAATTATTAAAACACTGTTTTATGGCTGATTATTTAAGTTAAAGCAGTGTTCAAAATGGATAATTTCATGTTTTTTACATAACTTTCCACAATATTTAAGTAAAGTTCCTTATTCAATATTAAAAGCTCAAGAAAATACAGAAAATCTTATGTAAAATGACAGAAAAATACATAAGATTATTAAGCCTGTTATTTTACGTTTTTTTTCCGGCACCCCAGCTGCCGGAATTTTACCGTTTTTTTTTTTACAGGATTTTTTTTACAGTGTAGTTGGGTTTAGTAAATGCATATATTTTGTTTATTTTATTTAATGAATGGTTTATGGTTAAAAAAAAAGACAGAGACACAATTGCTGCAAAAAGGCTTTATTTGCAACAGGACGTTAGAAAAACAAAAAGAAGAATGCAAGAAATAAAACACAATATAGCTGCCATTTATTAAGTGAAAATACAAGAGGCGATAGAGAACAAAAATAAAAAAATAACGTGTAACCATACTTTCACCTTGTGTGGCAAGTGAAAAAAAGCATGAGACATATCAGGGAGGCTTCTGAGTTTAAATTAAAATCAGTGTGGGGCTCACAGTTTTGGGAATTCTGAAATGAGGAGCCCTTTCCAATTACGATTAACATTTTCTTTGTTGAACGATAAAAGGACACTTTGGATCAGTGCCCGACTAAAATCTGTCTCGATGTGATGTACTTGGACTGAGGTCAATTTGCTGACACTGTGCACAAATTTCAGCAGCACATTTAGCACATTGTGTTCATTTGTCAGCAGCTCTGTAACTGTAAGTGGAGGTTTGTTTGAACCATCTCCTGGGAGAACAAGAGCGTAGTATAACAGTGTTTTATCTTACCCAAGGAGACCCACCCCCAGCACTATAAACTGGTCTGGGTCTGTGTGGCCAAATCTCACTTAAAATAAGACAACTCCTTATGGTCCATAATCAAACTAAAAATATTGTACAAACTTAAATTTTCTGTAAAGTTTTTTTGCAACGATTTGTATTGTTAAACAATACTATACAAATAAACTTTAATGGAATTGAATTGTAAGTAAATCAGTTTAACTAAAATCTAATATAGATATCTTAATAAATCTTAATATAGATAAAGATAACTTGTTTATATTATAATCACATTTTAGAACAGACTATTATACTGTTTGTTGATTTTAATAAAGATACTCAGTAAAAATGCAAATCACATTAACATTTGAAAATACATTATTTAAACCATTTTAATTAAAGACTTTTTTTTAATTCAGACAGTCAAAATCAACTCTACAAAACCCCAGTCAATGTAATCATTTACAGTCATTGACCTTTAATAAAAAAAAATATGTTGATGTAAAAATTAAGATGTAATAAGGTGAATACATTGTTATAAGGAATCCATTTCAGTTCATAATAGTTAAATCTCTCTTCTTGGTTGAGAATATCACAAATGTTATGATGTATTACATATAAATTTGGACTTTTGATAGATCTACAGTTGATCTCTTCAATTTATCCCAGGTATAGATACATCTGTACCATTTTATACTTTTGTAATCTAAAATTATATTGATTTTAGCGAACTAGACTTTTATTTTGTGCTGGGCATGTGACGTCATAAGGCTGCGGCGCGCTCCTGCATCTGGGATTCAAACTGAAGAAAGGTGTGTGCTTTTAACAACTGAAAGTGTTTAAATCGGTACAACTCGTTTAGAGAATTGCATATAAAACTGTGAAATGAATTGTTAGTCACTGTAATGCTTTATTTGGAGACACTGTAGTCCCTATAGTGAATCATTGTTCCTAAAGAATTCGGTCACTGTCAGTATAGTGTTAATAGAAACGGATCTTTTTGAAAATGCTAATCAACTGAATCAATCGATTCACAAAATGATTCACTGTTTTGAATCACTCGAATTGTTGCACACTGTCGACATCTGCTGCTCAAAACACTGGAAATGCAAGTAGAGCAACAAACACGTGTAATAACAACGACTACAAACAATAGGTTGCTTTCAATCACGTGGTTCTGAGGACGCGCGAAATGCAGCTGGAGGGCAGTAGTGATGGGAAGTTCGGATCATTTTACCGACTCGGATCTTTGAGTCTCGTTCAGCAAAATGAACGAATCTTTTTTCGAGTCATTTCGTTCATTTCGTTCATTTTACCAAAATATAATTAAAAAGCTATGTTTTACTTCCATAACACATGTAATGCTCATACACATTTATATAACGTTGATCACACTACAAACAAGACAAAACTATAAGCTATTAGAAACAAAAGATTTATGCATTGTTTACCTGGGTCTTCATGATTAGCTCCCTCACTTCTATCTGTCCAGGTTTGAGTCGTTCGTTCATTACGTGACAAACCCATATAAGCTTAACTAACGCAGTCTGAGCCGGAAAAAGAATTGATTAGTTCATCTCTCGAGTCTTTCGGGTTTGAGTCGTTCGTTCATCACGTGACAGCCCCATACGCTTAACCTATGCTGCTGGAGCCGGAAACAGAATTGATTAGTTCATCTCTCGAGTCTTTCGGGTCCGAGTCGTTCGTTCATCACGTGACAGCCCCATACGCTTAATATGCTGCTGGAGCCGGAAACAGAATTGATTAGTTCATAGGTGCGTTCGACTTCATGCGGCGCCGAAAGAAATCGGCTGCCGCCTTACAAAACAATGCATTCTGGTAAGATCATTTGTCCGACTTTGATCGGCGCTGCAGCCGCCTTTCGATCACGTGTGCCATCAAAGTAACGTGAGAGCAAAACGAGAGCAGTCGCAGAGGTCAGGCGCTGCAGTTGCTTAAAACCGACTGCGAAAGCCTTGATGACGACACACTTTATTCTCATTGGTCAGATTATGTGATGACAAGCACGACGTGTGCTGCGTGTTTTTCTTAAAAAAGTTCACGTGTGTAATCAATCTTTATATCGAATATCTGATATTCAAACAAAACATTATTGATAAAAATGAAGACTAGGCGATATGGTAAATATATATTCTTATTGTATAAGAGTAAAAAAAAAAAAAAAAACTGGTCAACCAGAGGCTGTTTTTTAATGGATGTTGTGAGAGGCTTCACTACACTGAATAAACTGCTTATAAAAATTGAAAAATGTCCTATAGCTAACTACAAAACCAAGATACAAATAATAAGCGTCATATTTCATTACATTAAAGTAACTCACATACTTGATATGATCAACAAAAAAGCAAAACGATTGTAGCATATAGAATAAATGATAGGGTAACTTTTTTCTTTTATTTATTTATCTTATGTAGTTTCATTTCTTCTTTTTCTTTATTCCTTTTTTTGTGTATGTTTGAAATACAGTCTCATCGTCTATAAGTGTCCGACTTGACGGCCGTCTCTTCACTCCTCCCCCGACTGCAAGCGGCTGCTCTCGCCAGCCGGCGGCAGGCTAGTGTAGTGCATCTCGAACGCACCTCATCTCTCGAGTCTTCGGGTTTGAGTCGTTCGTTCATCACGTGACAGCCCCATACGCTTAACCTATGCTGCTGGAGCCGGATACAGAATTGATTAGTTCATCTCTCGAGTCTTTCGGGTTCGAGTCGTTCGTTCATCACGTGACAGCCCCATACGCTTAATATGCTGCTGGAGCCGGAAACAGAATTGATTAGTTCATCTCTCGAGTCTTCGGGTTTGAGTCCTTCGTTCATAGTTGCGCAATTGCGCATGCGCGACTGAACGAATCACTCCCCGAGACGACTCGTTCTTCTCGAGTCACATAAAGATTCGTTCAAAATGAACGAATCGTTCAAGAACGACCCATCACTAGAGGGCAGTAAGTTATTTTTCTCCATAGGAATCACTAGCAGAAACTCGAAATACCTATGTTTTAAGTTGTTTATGGAAATTGGTCAAACCTAGAAATTTAATTTCTTATCGTGTATGAATACTGTTCATATGGAGGAAAACTCAAAAAATTGACTGAAAGACGCAGATAAAAGTGGCTTGTAAACCTGCGTCTGTGGTCAGGAGGAGAGTCGGATAATGCTTGTGTGTGCAAATGGTTAATAAAAGCTGTAATAATATTAAAATACAAAAAAATATATAAATAGTTACAAGGTGAGACAGTGAGAATTCGCTAAATACCACGCATAGACACGATGTAAATAAGACTTTATATTTGCGATTGATTACAACGGAACCTTTTGAAATTGTCATAAATTAAAGTGAGTGACAGCCTTTTTGTGACTATGGAAGAAATATTTGCTGGATTTATGTGCTGCTAACAGGATCAACAGCCAAAAACCCTGTAGTTTCAGGAGTGACATATATCCTGCATCCTTTATATAAATGTGGGAATCACTTTCGAAATTGTTTGCAATCAGGCTTAAGTTACTTAATTTATATTTACAGCCTCGATGTTAGGCAACTATTTCAATTTGTTTTAAAAAAATCGTCTTCATGACATAAAGATCACATCCAACATATTGATTTTCTGTACCTTTCTCTTCGGTTGTGATAGATAGCGTCCAAACCAATACAGTATAGACTTTCTTCCGTCTCATCAGTTCTGCTTTTTTAGTCAGGCACGTAAAGCGAAACTTTTATTTAAATTCTGAACTGATTATAGCGCAGAAAGCGAGCAAATATCGCTTTCATATAGTGACTAAAAAGTTGTCACTCACTTAAATTTATTGCAATATCCATTAAGCTCTCGAAACTACCAATATACATTGTGTACATGTGTCGTTAAGCATTGAGTAAATTCTCACTGTCTCACACTGTATCTATTTATACATTTCTTCATTAATATCTTAACATATTATTGTCTTTTCTTAACCATTTGCACACACAAGAATTATCCGGCTCGCCTCCTGGCCGCAGACGGAGGTTTCCAAGCCACTTTTTTCTGCGATTTTCAGTCAATTTCTGAGATAGGGCCGATTGCAGAACAGCAGAACCATACGTCACAGCAGTCAGACGGCAGCAGCGCCACGGCAGCAGGCTCAGCCAGTAGTGGGCGGAGTCTCCATCTCAGATCGAAAGTGGGTGAAAATAATGAAGTTAAAGTTAAAGTTTTTAATTTATATGTATATACATATATATATATATATATATATATATATATATATATATATATATATATATATATATATATATTAGTCGACTAATTTTTTATTTATTATTTTCTTATCAGTTAATGAATTATTTAGTTAGACTCCATAAATAACTAGATAAAAAGTTTGTTAGCAAACTTTAAGTTGGCTTGAGAAAGCCTAGCCAGTAAGTTTTAAGTAGTTTTAAAAGCTGTTAGTTTAAATAAAGTTTAAAGGTTTTCAGTTTGAAATAGTTTTAGTTTGATTAATAAAGTTTGAAGATAGATAGGCTAGATAGATATAAATAGTTTGAAAATAGATAGATTTATAGATATAAATAGTTAGAAGATATAAATAGTTTGAATGTGAATGGATGCTAAGGTGTTGCTATGCGGTTGCTAAGGTACCCAGGGTGGTTGCTAAGGTGTTGCTATGCGGTTGCTAGCATTATTTAAGCAAGACTAGCAAGTCATTAACATGATTTTAGCACGACTAGCAAGTCGCTAGCATGATTTTAGCACGACTAGCAAGTCGCTAGCATTATTTTAGCACGACTAGCAAGTCGCTAGCATGATTTTAGCATTATTTTAGCATGACTAGCAAAGTCTCTAGCATGATTCTAGCATGACTAGCAAGTCGCTAGCATGATATTAGCATGACTAGCAAGTCGCTAGCATGATTTTAGCACGACTAGCAAGTCGCTAGCATGATTTTAGCACGACTAGCAAGTCGCTAGCATGATTTTAGCATTATTTTAGCATGACTAGCAAAGTCTCTAGCATGATTCTAGCATGACTAGCAAGTCGCTAGCATGATATTAGCATGACTAGCAAGTCGTTAGCATGATTTTAGCAAGACTAGCAAGTCGCTAGCATTATTTAAGCAAGACTAGCAAGTCGCTAACATGATTTTTAACATGACTAGCAAGTCGCTAGCATGATTTTACCATGACTAACAAGTCGCTAGCATGATTTTAGCATGACTAGCAAGTCGCTAGCATGATTTTAGCATGACTAGCAAGTCGCTAGCATGATTTTAGCACGACTAGCAAGTCGCTAGCATGATTTTAGCACGACTAGCAAGTCGCTAGCATGATTTTAGCATTATTTTAGCATGACTAGCAAGTCGCTAGCATGATTCTAGCATGACTAGCGAGTCGCTAGCATGATATTAGCATGACTAGCGAGTCGCTAGCATGATTTTAGCAAGACTAGCGAGTCGCTAGCATTATTTAAGCAAGACTAGCGAGTCACTAGCATGATTTTTAGCATGACTAGCGAGTCGCTAGCATGATTTTACCATGACTAACGAGTCGCTAGCATGATTTTAGCATGACTAGCAAGTCGCTAGCATGATTTTAGCACGACTAGCAAGTCGCTAGCATGATTTTAGCATTATTTTAGCATGACTAGAAAGTCGCTAGCATGATTCTAGCATGACTAGCGAGTCGCTACCATGATATTAGCATGACTAGCGAGTCGCTAGCATGATTTTAGCAAGACTAGCGAGTCGCTAGCATTATTTAAGCAAGACTAGCGAGTCGCTAGCATGATTTTTAGCATGACTAGCGAGTCGCTAGCATGATTTTACCATGACTAACGAGTCGCTAGCATGATTTTAGCATGACTAGCAAGTCGCTAGCATGATTTTAGCACGACTAGCAAGTCGCTAGCATGATTTTAGCACGACTAGCAGGTCGTTACCATGATTTTAGCATGACTAGCAAGTCGCTAGCATGATTTTTAGCATGACTAGCAAATCGCTAGCATGATTTTAGCACGACTAGCAAGTCGCTAGCATGATTTTAGCATGACTAGCAAGTCGCTAGCATGATTTTAGCACGACTAGCAAGTCGCTAGCATGATTTTAGCACGACTAGCAAGTCGCTAGCATGATTTTAGCATTATTTTAGCATGACTAGAAAGTCGCTAGCATGATTCTAGCATGACTAGCGAGTCGCTACCATGATATTAGCATGACTAGCGAGTCGCTAGCATGATTTTAGCAAGACTAGCGAGTCGCTAGCATTATTTAAGCAAGACTAGCGAGTCGCTAGCATGATTTTTAGCATGACTAGCGAGTCGCTAGCATGATTTTACCATGACTAACGAGTCGCTAGCATGATTTTAGCATGACTAGCAAGTCGCTAGCATGATTTTAGCACGACTAGCAAGTCGCTAGCATGATTTTAGCACGACTAGCAGGTCGTTACCATGATTTTAGCATGACTAGCAAGTCGCTAGCATGATTTTTAGCATGACTAGCAAATCGCTAGCATGATTTTAGCACGACTAGCAAGTCGCTAGCATGATTTTAGCATTATTTAGCAATGACTAGCAAGTTGCTAGCATGATTTTAGCACGACTAGGAAGTCGCTAGCATGATTTTAGCAGATAGATAGATAGATAAGGTTTGAAGATAGATAGATAGATAGATAGATAGATAGATAGATAGATAGATAGATAAGGTTTGAAGATAGATAGATAGATAGATAGATAGATAGATAAGGTTTGAAGATAGATAGATAGATAGATAGATAGATAGATAGATAGATAGATAGATAGATAAGGTTTGAAGATAGATAGATAGATAGATAGATAGATAGATAGATAGATAGATAAGGTTTGAAGATAGATAGATAGATAGATAGATAGATAGATAGATAAGGTTTGAAGATAGATAGATAGATAGATAGATAGATAGATAGATAGATAGATAGATAGATTAAGCTTAAAGCTTGATTGAGTATCAATGGCTTCTAGCAGTTTACATTAAACATAGTTCAAACAGACATGGACTTTTGGTCAATGAAAGTCTATGGGACCTTTTTATGATTTTTAATATTAATTTTTAAGAAAACCATAACTCAAAACAGTCTGAAAAGATATAGCACACTAAGTCTGAACAGTATGAAGATCTGACCCGAGTTTGGAGTATGTAGCTTGAACGGTCTAGGAGGAGATAGTGTCTAAATATTTTCCGCTCAGAAAAATAAGAAGAAGAATAATAACTAGATAAAAAGTTTGTTAGCAAACTTTAAGTTGGCTTGAGAAAGCCTAGCCAGTAAGTTTTAAGTAGTTTTAAAAGCTTTTAGTTTAAATAAAGTTTAAAGGTTTTCAGTTTGAAATAGTTTTAGTTTGATTAATAAAGTTTGAAGATAGATAGGCTAGATAGATATAAATAGTTTGAAAATAGATTGATTTATAGATATAAATAGTTAGAATATATAAATAGTTTGAATGTGAATAGATGCTAAGGTGTTGCTATGCGGTTGCTAAGGTACCCACGGTGGTTGCTAAGGTGTTGCTATGCGGTTGCTATGCGGTTGCTAGCATTATTTAAGCAAGACTAGCAAGTCGTTAACATGATTTTTAGCATGACTAGCAAGTCGCTAGCATGATTCTAGCATGACTAGCAAGTCGCTAGCATGATTTTAGCAAGACTAGCAAGTCGCTAGCATTATTTAAGCAAGACTAGCAAGTCGCTAACATGATTTTTAGCATGACTAGCAAGTCGCTAGCATGATTTTACCATGACTAACAAGTCGCTAGCATGATTTTAGCATGACTAGCAAGTCGCTAGCATGATTCTAGCATGACTAGCAAGTCGCTAGCATGATTTTAGCAAGACTAGCAAGTCGCTAGCATTATTTAAGCAAGACTAGCAAGTCGCTAACATGATTTTTAGCATGACTAGCAAGTCGCTAGCATGATTTTACCATGACTAACAAGTCGCTAGCATGATTTTAGCATGACTAGCAAGTCGCTAGCATGATTTTAGCATGACTAGCAAGTCGCTAGCATGATTTTAGCACGACTATCAAGTCGCTAGCATGATTTTAGCATTATTTTAGCATGACTAGCAAAGTCGCTAGCATGATTCTAGCATGACTAGCAAGTCGCTAGCATGATTTTAGCAAGACTAGCAAGTCGCTAGCATGATTTTAAACATGACTAGCAAGTCGCTAGCCTGATTTTAGCATGACTAGCAAGTCGCTAGCATGATTTTAGCATGACTAGCAAGTCGCTAGCATGATTTTAGCACGACTAGCAAGTCGCTAGCATGATTTTAGCATGACTAGCAAGTCGCTAGCATGATTTTAGCATTATTTTAGCATGACTAGCAAAGTCGCTAGCATGATTCTAGCATGACTAGCAAGTCGCTAGCATGATTTTAGCATGACTAGCAAGTCGCTAGCATGATTTTAGCAAGACTAGCAAGTCGCTAGCATGATTTTAAACATGACTAGCAAGTCGCTAGCCTGATTTTAGCATGACTAGCAAGTCGCTAGCATGATTTTAGCATGACTATATAGTCGCTAGCATGATTTTATCATTATTTTAGCATGACTAGCAAGTCGTTAGCATGATTTTAGCATTATTTTAACATGACTAGCAAGTCGCTAGCATGATTTTAGCACGACTAGCAAGTCTCTAGCATGATTTTAGCACGACTAGCAAGTCGCTAGCATGATTTTAGCATGACTAGCAAGTCGTTAGCATTATTTTAGCATGACTAGCAAGTCGCTAGCATGATTCTAGCATGACTAGCAAGTCGTTATCATGATTTTAGCAAGACTAGCAAGTCGCTAGCATGATTTTAAACATGACTAGCAAGTCGCTAGCCTGATTTTATCATGACTAGCAAGTCGTTAGCATGATTTTAGCATGACTAGCAAGTCGCTAGCATGATTTTTAGCATGACTAGCAAGTCACTAGCATGATTTTAGCACGACTAGCAAGTCTCTAGCATGATTTTAGCACGACTAGCAAGTCGCTAGCATGATTTTAGCATGACTAGCAAGTCGTTAGCATTATTTTAGCATGACTAGCAAGTCGCTAGCATGATTCTAGCATGACTAGCAAGTCGTTATCATGATTTTAGCAAGACTAGCAAGTCGCTAGCATGATTTTAAACATGACTAGCAAGTCGCTAGCCTGATTTTATCATGACTAGCAAGTCGTTAGCATGATTTTAGCATGACTAGCAAGTCGCTAGCATGATTTTTAGCATGACTAGCAAGTCGCTAGCATGATTTTACCATGACTAACAAGTCGCTAGCATGATTTTAGCATGACTAGCAAGTCGCTAGCATGATTTTACCATGACTAACAAGTCGCTAGCATGATTTTAGCACGACGATCAAGTCGCTAGCATGATTTTAGCATTATTTTAGCATGACTAGCAAAGTCGCTAGCATGATTCTAGCATGACTAGCAAGTCGCTAGCATGATTTTAGCAAGACTAGCAAGTCGCTAGCATGATTTTAAACATGACTAGCAAGTCGCTAGCCCGATTTTAGCATGACTAGCAAGTCGCTAGCATGATTTTAGCATGACTAGCAAGTCGCTAGCATGATTTTAGCACGACTAGCAAGTCACTAGCATGATTTTAGCATGACTAGCAAGTCGCTAGCATGATTTTAGCATTATTTTAGCATGACTAGCAAAGTCGCTAGCATGATTCTAGCATGACTAGCAAGTCGCTAGCATGATTTTAGCATGACTAGCAAGTCGCTAGCATGATTTTAGCAAGACTAGCAAGTCGCTAGCATGATTTTAGCATGACTATATAGTCGCTAGCATGATTTTATCATTATTTTAGCATGACTAGCAAGTCGTTAGCATGATTTTAGCATTATTTTAACATGACTAGCAAGTCGCTAGCATGATTTTAGCACGACTAGCAAGTCTCTAGCATGATTTTAGCACGACTAGCAAGTCGCTAGCATGATTTTAGCATGACTAGCAAGTCGTTAGCATTATTTTAGCATGACTAGCAAGTCGCTAGCATGATTCTAGCATGACTAGCAAGTCGTTAGCATGATTTTAGCAAGACTAGCAAGTCGCTAGCATGATTTTAAACATGACTAGCAAAGTCGCTAGCCTGATTTTAGCATGACTAGCAAGTCGCTAGCATGATTTTAGCATGACTAGCAAGTCGCTAGCATGATTTTAGCACGACTAGCAAGTCGTTAGCATGATTTTAGCATGACTAGCAAGTCGTTAGCATGATTTTAGCATTATTTTAGCATGACTAGCAAGTCGCTAGCATGATTCTAGCATGACTAGCAAGTCGCTAGCATGATTTTAGCATGACTAGCAAGTCGCTAGCATGATTTTAGCAAGACTAGCAAGTCGCTAGCATGATTTTAAACATGACTAGCAAGTCGCTAGCCTGATTTTAGCATGACTAGCAAGTCGCTAGCATGATTTTAACATGACTAGCAAGTCGCTAGCATGATTTTATCATTTTTTTAGCATGACTAGCAAGTCGCTAGCATGATTTTAGCATTATTTTACCATGACTAGCAAGTCGCTAGCATGATTTTAGCATTACTAGCAAGTCGCTAGCATGATTTTAGCATGACTAGCAAGTCGCTAGCATGATTTTAGCACGACTAGCAAGTCACTAGCATGATTTTAGCATGACTAGCAAGTCGCTAGTATTATTTTAGCATGACTAGCAAGTCGCTAGCATGATTCTAGCATGACTAGCAAGTCGCTAGCATGATTTTAGCAAGACTAGCAAGTCGCTAGCATTATTTAAGCAAGACTAGCAAGTCGTTAACATGATTTTTAGCATGACTAGCAAGTCGCTAGCATGATTTTACCATGACTAACAAGTCCCTAGCATGATTCTAGCATGACTAGCAAGTCGCTAGCATGATTTTAGCAAGACTAGCAAGTCGCTAGCATGATTTTAAACATGACTAGCAAGTCGCTAGCCTGATTTTAGCATAACTAGCAAGTCGTTAGCATGATTTTAGCACGACTAGCAAGTCGCTAGCATGATTTTAGCATTACTAGCAAGTCGTTAGCATGATTTTAACACGACTAGCAAGTCGCTAGCATGATTTTAGCATGACTAGCAAGTCGCTAGCATGATTTTAGCATTATTTTAGCATGACTAGCAAAGTCGCTAGCATGATTCTAGCATGACTAGCAAGTCGCTAGCATGATTTTAGCATGACTAGCAAGTCGCTAGCATGATTTTAGCAAGACTAGCAAGTCGCTAGCATGATTTTAAACATGACTAGCAAGTCGCTAGCCTGATTTTAGCATGACTAGCAAGTCGCTAGCATGATTTTAACATGACTAGCAAGTCGCTAGCATGATTTTATCATTTTTTTAGCATGACTAGCAAGTCGCTAGCATGATTTTAGCATTATTTTAGCATGACTAGCAAGTCGCTAGCATGATTTTAGCATGACTAGCAAGTCGCTAGCATGATTTTAGCACGACTAGCAAGTCACTAGCATGATTTTAGCATGACTAGCAAGTCGCTAGCATGATTTTAGCAAGACTAGCAAGTCGCTAGCATGATTTTAAACATGACTAGCAAGTCGCTAGCCTGATTTTAACATGACTAGCAAGTCGCTAGCATGATTTTATCATTTTTTTAGCATGACTAGCAAGTCGCTAGCATGATTTTAGCATTATTTTAGCATGACTAGCAAGTCGCTAGCATGATTTTAGCATGACTAGCAAGTCGCTAGCATGATTTTAGCACGACTAGCAAGTCACTAGCATGACTTTAGCATGACTAGCAAGTCGCTAGCATTATTTTAGCATGACTAGCAAGTCGCTAGCATGATTCTAGCATGACTAGCAAGTCGCTAGCATGATCTTAGCATGACTAGCAAGTCGCTAGCATGATTTCAGAACGACTAGCAAGGCGCTAGCATTATTTTAGCATGACTAGCAAGTCGCTAGCATGATTTTAGCAAGACTATTAAGTCGCTAGCATGATTTTAGCTAGACTAGGAAGTCGCTAGCATGATTTTTAACATGACTAGCAAGTCGCTAACATGATTTTAGCATGACTAGTAAGATAGATAGATAGATAGATAGATAGATGAGGTTTGAAGATAGATAGATAGATAGATAGATAGATAGATAGATGATAGATAGATAGATAGATAGATAGATAGATAGATAGATAAGGTTTGAAGATAGATAGATAGATAGATAGATAGATAGATAGATAGATAGATAGATAGATAGATAGATAAGGTTTATAGATAGATAGATAGATAGATAGATAGATAGATAAGGTTTGAAGATAGATAGATAGATAGATAGATAGATAGATAGATAAGGTTTGAAGATAGATAGATAGATAGATAGATAGATAGATAGATAGATAGATAGATAGATAGATAGTTTAAAGCTTAATTGATTATCAATGGCTTCTAGCAGTTTACATTAAACATAGTTCAAACAGACATGGACTTTTGGTCAATGAAAGTCTATGGGACCTTTTTATGATTTTTAATATTAATTTTTAAGAAAACCATAACTCAAAACAGTCTGAAAAGATATAGCACACTAAGTCTGAACAGTATGAAGATCTGACCCGAGTTTGGAGTATGTAGCTTGAACGGTCTAGGAGGAGTAGGAGTCCAAAAATTTTCCGCTCAGAAAAAGAAGAAGAAGAAGAAGAAGAAGAAGAAGAAGAAGAAGAAGAATAACTAGATAAAAAGTTTGTTAGCAAACTTTAAGTTGGCTTGAGAAAGCCTAGCCAGTAAGTTTTAAGTAGTTTTAAAAGCTTTTAGTTTAAAGAAAGTTTAAAGGTTTTCAGTTTTAAATAGTTTTAGTTTGATTAATAAAGTTTGAAGATAGATAGGCTAGATAGATATAAATAGTTTGAAAATAGATAGATTTATAGATATAAATAGTTAGAAGATATAAATAGTTTGAATGTGAATAGATGCTAAGGTGTTGCTATGCGGTTGCTAAGGTACCCAGGGTTGTTGCTAAGGTGTTGCTATGCGGTTGCTAGCATTATTTAAGCAAGACTAGCAAGTCGTTAACATGATTTTTAGCATGACTAGCAAGTCGCTAGCATGATTTTAGCATGACTAGCAAGTCGCTAGCATGATTTTAGCACGACTAGCAAGTCGCTAGCATGATTTTAGCATGACTAGCAAGTCGCTAGCATGATTTTAGCACGACTAGCAAGTCGCTAGCATGATTTTAGCATGACTAGCAAGTCGCTAGCATGATTTTAGCACGACTAGCAAGTCGCTAGCATGATTTTAGCATTATTTTAGCATGACTAGCAAAGTCGCTAGCATGATTCTAGCATGACTAGCAAGTCGCTAGCATGATTTTAGCATGACTAACAAGTCGCTAGCATGATTTTAGCAAGACTAGCAAGTCGCTAGCATGATTTTACCATGACTAGCAAGTCGCTAGCATGATTTTAGCATGACTAGCAAGTCGCTAGCATGATTTTAGCATTATTTTAGCATGACTAGCAAAAGTCGCTAGCATGATTCTAGCATGACTAGCAAGTCGTTAGCATGATTTTAGCATGACTAACAAGTCGCTAGCATGATTTTAGCAAGACTAGCAAGTCGCTAGCATGATTTTAAACATGACTATCAAGTCGCTAGCCTGATTTTAGCATGACTAGCAAGTCGCTAGCATGATTTTAGCATGACTAGCAAGTCGCTAGCATGATTTTAGCATGACTAGCAAGTCGCTAGCATGATTTTAGCATTATTTTAGCATGACTAGCAAAGTCGCTAGCATGATTCTAGCATGACTAGCAAGTCGCTAGCATGATTTTAGCATGACTAGCAAGTCGCTAGCATGATTTTAGCACGACTAGCAAGTCGCTAGCATGATTTTAGCATTATTTTAGCATGACTAGCAAGTCGCTAGCATGATTTTAGCATTATTTTAGCATGACTAGCAAGTCGCTAGCATGATTTTAACATGACTAGCAAGTCGCTAGCATGATTTTAGCACGACTAGCAAGTCGCTAGCATTATTTTAGCATGACTAGCAAGTCACTAGCATGATTTTAGCATTATTTTAGCATGACTAGCAAGTCGCTAGCATGATTTTAACATGACTAGCAAGTCGCTAGCATGATTTTAGCACGACTAGCAAGTCGCTAGCATGATTTTAGCATGACTAGCAAGTCGCTAGCATGATTTTAGCATTATTTTAGCATGACTAGCAAAGTCGCTAGCATGATTCTAGCATGACTAGCAAGTTGCTAGCATGATTTCAGCATGACTAGCAAGTCGCTAGCATGATTTTAGCAAGACTAGCAAGTCGCTAGCATGATTTTAGCAAGACTAGCAAGTCGCTAGCATGATTTTAAACATGACTAGCAAGTCGCTAGCATGATTTTAGCAAGACTAGCAAGTCGCTAGCATGATTTTAGCAAGACTAGCAAGTCGCTAGCATGATTTTAAACATGACTAGCAAGTCGCTAGCATGATTTTAGCATGACTAGCAAGTCGCTAGCATGATTTTAGCATTATTTTAGCATGACTACCAAGTCGCTAGCATGATTTTAACATGACTAGCAAGTCGCTAGCATGATTTTAACACGACTAGCAAGTCGCTAGCATGATTTTAGCATTTTTTAGCATGACTAGCAAGTCGTTAGCATTATTTTAGCATGACTAGCAAGTCGCTAGCATGATTTTAGCATTTTTTTAGCATGACTAGCAAGTCGTTAGCATTATTTTAGCATGACTAGCAAGTCGCTAGCATGATTCTAGCATGACTAGCAAGTCACTAGCATGATTTTAGCATGACTAACAAGTCGCTAGCTTGATTTTAACAAGACTAGCAAGTCGCTAGCATGATTTCAGAACGACTAGCAAGGCGCTAGCATTATTTTAGCATTATTTTAGCATGACTAGCAAGTCGCTAGCATGATTTTAGCAAGACTAGTAAGTCGCTAGCATGATTTTAGCTAGACTAGCAAGTCGCTAACATGATTTTTAACATGACTAGCAAGTCGCTAGCATGATTTTAGCATGACTAGCAAGTCGCTAGCATGATTTTAGCATTACTAGCAAGTCGCTAACATGATTTTAGCATGACTAGTAAGAGATAGATAGATAGATAGATAGAAAGATAAGGATAGATAGATAGATAGATAGATAGATAGATAGATAGATAGATAGATAGATAGATAGATAAGGTTTGAAGATAGATAGATAGATAGATAGATAGATAGATAGATAGATAGATAGAAAGATAAGGTTTGAAGATAGATAGATAGATAGATAGATAGATAGATAGATAGATAGATAGATAGATAGATAGATAGATAGATAGATAGATAGCTTAATTGAGTATCAATGGCTTCTAGCAGTTTACATTAAATAGTTCAAACAGACATGGACTTTTGGTCAATGAAAGTCTATGGGACCTTTTTATGATTTTTAATATTAATTTTTAAGAAAACCATAACTCAAAACAGTCTGAAAAGATATAGCACACTAAGTCTGAACAGTATGAAGATCTGACCCGAGTTTGGAGTATGTAGCTTGAACGGTCTAGGAGGAGTAGGAGTCCAAAAATTTTCCGCTCAGAAAAAGAAGAAGAAGAAGAAGAAGAATAACTAGATAAAAAAGTTCGTCGAGACAAACTTTAAGTTGGCTTGAGAAAGCTTTGCCTTAAAGTTTAAAGAAGTTTTGAAAGCTTTAAGCAGTTTGATTAGTTTTTAAAGTTTAAAGATAGAAAAAGTTTGAAAAGATTTAAGTTTGAAGGTTTTCAGTCTGAAATAGTTTTAAGTTTAAAGTAGTTTTAAAGCTTAAACGGATAGACAGATTTATAGATAGATAGATTTATAGACAGATAGATTTATAGACAGATTAATAGACAGATTTATAGATAGATAGATTTATAGACAGATTTATAGATAGATTTATAGATAGATAGATTTATAGACAGATTTATAGATAGATTAATAGATATATAGATTTATAGACAGATAGATTTATAGACAGATTTATAGACAGATTTATAGATAGATAGATTAATAGATATAGATTTATAGATAGACAGATTTATAGATAGATAGATTAATAGATATAGATTTATAGATAGACAGATTAATAGATATAGATTTATAGATAGACAGATTAATAGATAGACAGATTTATAGATAGATTAATAGATAGATTTATAGATAGACAGATTAATAGATGGATAGATTTATAGATAGACAAGCATGACTAACAAGTTACTAGCATGATCCTAGCACGACTAGCAAGTCACTAGCATGATTTTAGCATGACTAGCAAGTCGCTAGCATGATTTTAGCATGACTAGCAAGTCGCTAGCATGATTTTAGCATGACTAGCAAGTTGCTAGCATGATTTTAGCATGATTAGCAAGTCGGTAGCATGATTTTAGCATGACAAGCAAATCGCTAGCATGATTTTAGGATGATACTAGCATGACTAACAAGTTACTAGCATGATCCTAGCATGACTAGCAAGTCACTAGCATGATTTTAGCATGACTAGCAAGTCGCTAGCATGATTTTAGCATGATTAGCAAGTCGGTAGCATGATTTTAGCATGACAAGCAAATCGCTAGCATGATTTTAACATGATTAGCAAGTCGGTAGCATGATTTTAGCATGACAAGCAAGTCGCTAGCATGATTTTAACATGATTAGCAAGTCGCTAGCATGATTTTAACAAATCGCTAGCATGATTTTAGCATGACAAGCAAGTCGCTAGCATGATTTTAGCATGATTAGCAAGTCACTAGCATGATTTTAGCATTACTAGAAAGTCGCTAGCATGATTTTAGCATGTCGCTATCATGATTTTAGCATGAAAAGCAAGTCGCTAGCATGATTTTAGCATGATTAGCAAAGTCACTAGCATGATTTTAGCATGACTAGCAAGTCGCTAGCATGATCCTAGCATGACTAGCAAGTCACTAGCATGATTCTAGCATGACAAGCAAGTTACTAGCATGATTTTAACATGACTAGCAAGTCACTAGCATGATTTTAGGATGATTCTAGCATGACTAGCAAGTTACTAGCATGATCCTAGCACGACTAGCAAGTTACTAGCATGATTCTAGCATGACTAGCAAGTCACTAGCATGATTTTAGCAAGACTAACAAGTCACTAGCATGATTCTAGCATGACTAGCATGTCACTAGCATGATTCTAGCATGACTAGCAAGTCACTAGCATGATTCTAGCATGACTAGCATGTCACTAGCATGATAGACAGATTAATAGACAGATTTATAGATAGATAGATTTATAGACAGATTTATAGATAGATTTATAGATAGATAGATTTATAGACAGATTTATAGATAGATTAATAGATATATAGATTTATAGACAGATTTATAGACAGATTTATAGACAGATTTATAGATAGATAGATTAATAGATATAGATTTATAGATAGACAGATTTATAGATAGATAGATTAATAGATATAGATTTATAGATAGACAGATTAATAGATAGATTAATAGATATAGATTTATAGATAGACAGATTAATAGATAGACAGATTTATAGATAGATTAATAGATAGATTTATAGATAGACAGATTAATAGATGGATAGATTTATAGATAGACAAGCATGACTAACAAGTTACTAGCATGATCCTAGCACGACTAGCAAGTCACTAGCATGATTTTAGCATGACTAGCAAGTCGCTAGCATGATTTTAGCATGACTAGCAAGTCGCTAGCATGATTTTAGCATGACTAGCAAGTTGCTAGCATGATTTTAGCATGATTAGCAAGTCGGTAGCATGATTTTAGCATGACAAGCAAATCGCTAGCATGATTTTAGGATGATACTAGCATGACTAACAAGTTACTAGCATGATCCTAGCATGACTAGCAAGTCACTAGCATGATTTTAGCATGACTAGCAAGTCGCTAGCATGATTTTAGCATGATTAGCAAGTCGCTAGCATGATTTTAGCATGACTAGCAAGTCGCTAGCATGATTTTAGCATGACTAGCAAGTAGCTAGCATGATTTTAGCATTACTAGCAAGTCGCTAGCATGATTTTAGCATTACTAGCAAGTCACTAGCATGATTTTAGCATGATTAGCATATTGTTAGCATGATTTAGATGGAGAGATAGACATATTAATAGATAGATTTATAGATAAACAGATTAATAGATAGATAGATAGATAGATAGATAGATAGATAGATAGATTTATAGATATAGATTTATAGATAGACAGATTAATAGATATAGATTTATAGATAGACAGATTTATAGATTTATAGATAGACAGATTAATAGATAGACAGATTAATAGATGGATAGATTAATAGATAGACAGATTTATAGATTTATAGATTTATAGATAGACAGATTAATAGATAGACAGATTAATAGATGGATAGATTAATAGATAGACAGATTTATAGATTTATAGATTTATAGATAGACAGATTAATAGATAGACAGATTAATAGATGGATAGATTTATAGATAGACAGATTTATAGATTTATAGATTTATAGATAGACAGATTAATAGATATAGATTTATAGATAGACAGATTAATAGATGGATAGATTTATAGATAGACAGATTAATAGATATAGATTTATAGATAGACAGATTAATAGATGGATAGATTTATAGATAGACAGATTAATAGATATAGATTTATAGATAGACAGATTAATAGATGGATAGATTTATAGACAGATTAATAGATATAGATTTATAGATAGACAGATTAATAGATAGACAGATTAATAGATGGATAGATTAATAGATAGACAGATTTATAGATTTATAGATAGACAGATTTATAGATGGATAGATTAATAGATGGATAGATTAATAGATAGACAGATTTATAGATATAGATTTATAGATAGACAGATTAATAGATAGACAGATTAATAGATGGATAGATTAATAGATAGACAGATTTATAGATATAGATTTATAGATAGACAGATTTATAGATAGACAGATTAATAGATGGATAGATTAATAGATAGACAGTTTAATAGATATAGATTAATAGATAGACAGATTAATAGATAGATAGATAGATAGATAGATAGATAGATAGATAGATTTATAGATATAGATTTATAGATATAGATTTATAGATAGACAGATTAATAGATATAGATTTATAGATAGATAGACAGACAGACAGACAGACAGACAGACAGATGAGTTTAAATGAGTTTGAATGGATTAGAAATAGTACATAGAAGGGAAGCCTGATTGAGTCTCAAAGGATTCTGGCAGTTTAAATTTGAATTTTGACAGTTGGAGTTTGAAAAGTCTTGGCTCATTTGAACATTCCGTCAATGTAAATCAATTAGATTTTTCCCAATTTTAATCAGCATTTTTAGGAAAACCGTAAGTCCGATCAGTTAGAAAAGATATAGCAACTCGAGTTAGACCAGTATGAAGATCTGGGCTGAGTTTGGAGTTTGTAGAGTTAAAGCTCTAGGAGGAGTAGCAGTCAGAAAATTTTTGGCAAGGAAGAAGAATAAGAACTAGATAAAAAAGTTCGTCGAGACAAACTTTAAGTTGGCTTGAGAAAGCTTTGCCTTAAAGTTTAAAGAAGTTTTGAAAGCTTTAAAAAGTAGTAAAAGTTTAAAAAGTTTTAAAAAGTTTTAAGTTTGATGGGTTTCAGTCTGAAATAGTTTAAAGTTTTTAGCAGTTTTAAAGATTGAAGATAGATGATAGATAGATAGATAGATAGATAGATAGATAGATAGATAGATAGATAGATAGATAGATAGATAGATAGATAGATAGATAGATAGATAGCTGTGGTGTCTGGGGTGGTTGCTAGGGTGTTGCTATTCGGTTGCTTAGGTACCCGGGGTGGTTGCTAAGGTGTTGCTATGCGGTTGCTAAGGTACACGGGGTGGTTGCTAAGGTGTTGCTATGTGGTTGCTAAGGTGTTGCTATGCGGTTGCTAGGGTACCCGGGGTGGTTGCTAAGGTGTTGCTATGCGGTTGCTAGGGTACCTGGGGTGGTTGCTAAGGTGTTGCTATGTGGTTGCTAAGGTACCCATGGTGGTTGCTAAGGTGTTGCTATGTGGTTGCTAAGGTACCCAGGGTGGTTGCTAAGGTGTTGCTATGCGGTTGCTAAGGTACCTGAGGTGGTTGCTAAGGTGTTGCTATGCGGTTACTAGGTTACCCAGGGTGGTTACTAGCATGTTGCTGGCATGATTTTAGCATGACTAGCAAGTCGCTAACATGATTTTAGCAAGACTAGCAAGTCGCTAGCATGATTTTAACATGATTAGCAAGTCGCTAGCATGATTTTAGCATGACTAGCAAGTCGCTAGCATGATTTTAGCCTGACTAGCAAAGTCGCTAGCATGATTTTAGCATTACTAGCAAGTCACTAGCATGATTTTAGCATTACTAGCAAGTCGCTAACATGATTTTAGCAAGACTAGCAAGTCGCTAGCATGATTTTAACATGATTAGCAAGTCGCTAGCATGATTTTAGCATGACTAGCAAGTCGCTTGCATTATTTTAGCATGACTAGCAAAGTCGCTAGCATGATTTTAGCATGACTAGCAAGTAGCTAGCATGATTTTAGCATTACTAGCAAGTCGCTAGCATGATTTTAGCATTACTAGCAAGTCACCAGCATGATTTTAGCATGATTAGCATATTGTTAGCATGAGTTAGATGGAGAGATAGACATATTAATAGATAGATTTATAGATAAACAGATTAATAGATAGATAGATAGATAGATAGATAGATAGATTTATAGATATATAGATTTATAGATGGACAGATTAATAGATATAGATTTATAGATAGACAGATTTATAGATATAGATTTATAGATAGACAGATTAATAGATATAGATTTATAGATAGACAGATTTATAAATATAGATTTATAGATAGACAGATTAATAGACAGATTAATAGATGGATAGATTAATAGATAGACAGATTTATAGATAGACAGATTAATAGATGGATAGATTAATAGATAGACAGATTAATAGATGGATAGATTTATAGATAGACAGATTAATAGATGGATAGATTAATAGATAGACAGATTAATAGATGGATAGATTTATAGATAGACAGATTAATAGATGGATAGATTTATAGATAGACAGATTAATAGATGGATAGATTTATAGATAGACAGATTAATAGATGGATAGTTTTATAGATAGACAGATTCATAGATGGATAGATTTATAGATAGACAGATTCATAGATGGATAGATTTATAGATAGATAGATAGATAGATAGATAGATAGATAGATAGATAGATAGATAGACAGACAGATTAATAGATAGACAGATTTATAGATAGATAGATAGATTTATAGATAGATAGATAGATGAGTTTGAATGGATTAGAAGTATAGTTCATAGAAGGGAAGCCTGATTGAGTCTCAAAGGATTCTGGCAGTTTAAATTTGAATTTTGACAGTTGGAGTTTGAAAAGTCTTGGCTCATTTGAACATTCCGTCAATGTAAGTCAATGAGATTTTTCCCCAATTTTAATCGGCATTTTTAGGAAAACCGTAAGTCCGATCAGTTAGAAAAGATATAGCAACTCGAGTTAGAACAGTTTGAAGATCTGGGCTGAGTTTGGAGTTTGTAGAGTTAAAGCTCTAGGAGGAGTAGCAGTCAGAAATTTAGTCTCAGAAGAAGAAGAAGAGGAAGAAAAATAATAAGTTTAAATAGAATATCAATAAGTTGGCTTTCTCAAGCCAACTTAATAAGTTTAAATAGAATATCAGTAAGTTGGCTCTCTCAAGCCAACTTAATAAGTTTAAATAGGATTTCAGTAAGTTGGCTTTCTCAAGCCAACTTAATAAGTTTAAATAGGATTTCAGTAAGTTGGCTTTCCCAAGCCAACTTAATAAGTTTAAATAGGATTTCAGTAAGTTGGCTTTCCCAAGCCAACTTAATAACAGTAACTTCTGCTGTTAATCTTTTGATATTTTATTAAAATGTTTTCTCATATTTTTTGCTGTCTTAAAAGATAAACAGTATAAATTGAGTACAAAGCTCAAAGCTCAAACAAAAAACTTGAGCAATAGAATGTTTTTATTTATTTAGTTAAACTACATTTTTTACCTAATCATTTCAGTATTAACCAATTTTTCATTGTACATAAAACCATGTACTATACACTATATGCATCAGAAATTAGATTTTCCAAAGAAATATTACAAAATCAAACAAAAGATATAGCATAGAACGTACACATTTAACAACAATAATAACCACACATTAATCACCTTAATTAATCAATTATTAATCAAATTAGTTTAAACCTAAAATAAATCAAAACTCTTTAAACACACAATTAATCCAGAGGCATGATTTGTTCACACACTCATTAAGGAAATGTCCATATCATTCAAGTGAAACATGAAGGGCTCTTTGGCCAGCAGACTCTCATCATTTTTTTCTGCCATTATAAAAGTCCGTTGGTCGCGCATATCCGCCATGTTTGTAGTTTTTTACACTTTTTATGCGTGTTTGTAGTTCTAATCAAATCCTCGTTCACCGCGCAATGTGTTGTGGGCAATATAATAGCCGTTAGAGTGCGCATTGATCTGTACTTCGAATTTTGAAGTTAACGAAGTAGACCATCCGGAAATCTTTGGAATACTTTTTAGGACATACTAATTCTATTTTCGAATACTATTTAGGACGGATAATTTGCGAATTGGGACCTGATTGGGCCGCAGCAAGAGACTCCGCCCACTACCGGCTGAGCCTGCTGCCGTGGCGCTGCTGCCGTGTGACTGCTGTGACGTATGGTTCTGCTGTTCTGCAATCAGTCATTATTGCAATTTCTTGCCGTTCCCCTTTACCAACCGCAGATTTTCATGCAATGATATAAACTCTGTGTGGTTTCTCGGTTTGACCGATGATGAGCGCCTATAAACAACGCAAAACAGAGGTATTTTAAGTTTCTGCTATTGATTCTTATGGAGAAAAATTCCTTCCTGCCCTCCATCTGCATTTCGCGCCACAGCAGTGACGTCATGTGAAAACAACCTTTTGCACGTTTTCATAAATAAGCAAATAAATAGCATTTTTTTTGTTAAAATAAAAGTTTAATCCAATAAATAGAATCTACATATCAGCAAATACTAAATAGCAATCCTAATACAAATGTGAACCTTGAGTATAATTTGTGTTCTTTTATTAAGTCCATTAACACTCACTGTCTGACCGACCCCCTTACCAGTGTGCTGACTACTAAACTAGGAGCTGATTGAGACGCACACAGACATTTAGTTTACATTGATTTTTCTTTCTACCAAACCCACAGAAAAACTCCTGCTGAATCAACTGAGATCCACAACACACTGTTATAAAGATGGTGTTTATTAAAGAGGAGAGAGAAGACATGAAGATTGAAGAAACATTCAGAGTCAAACATGAAGATACTGAGGAACAAACAGGTTGGTTTTCATTCTAAAAGTCACTAATTTGATCCTTATTAAAATGTACAGCTCTACAGAAAAAAAATTATTTTGTGTAACATTAAACAGTACCTACTTCTGATTAGAAAACAATAAAAACAGTATCTGACAAAAAAAACTTAATTTAGCAAACAATGACACTTCAATCTTACTTTTTTCTTTCTTGCCATCCTTAAAAGTTTGATATTAAAATGTAAATAGCAGTGAATGTTCATTACACCAAGCAATAAATAATCACCAGCACCAGCCTACTTATAAAATAATACAACATTTCTCCTGTTTGAGTCACTGCATGCTGTTTATCTTTGTTCTTTATTTAAAGATATTTGGGGAGCAAATAATACAGTCAGTGACCACTAGCTTTATTTTGAACTGCAGCAAAATACAGGTTTTTTTATTTGAGAGAGAGAGACATAAACAGTTGATCAAACACCTAACTAGTGCACTAAAGTGACTTTTTTTGTGCATCTGTTGTGACTTTTGTCATCCTTAAGTGTTAGTGGTCAGATGGTCAAGAACTAAACGGTGTTAACTCTTGTCCACAAATGCCAACATAATTTTCAAGCTCTTTAAGGAAAAGTTTTGGTTTCTGAAAGATCTAATAGCACTAGAATACAAATGCAACTTTAATAAGCACAATCTCTGTGCTGTGATGGGAGTTAAAGAGAACCTGTTATGCCACTTTTTCTCAAGAAGTCTCAGTCTTTTGAATTGAATAAAGTCAGCATCACATTTGCAATCGTGCTAATATTCAGGAAAACAGCACACTTCTTCTTTAAGAGTTGCTTAAACATACTATATGTTGTAAATTAACAACAAGAACAGTGTTGACAGCACTGGTTTTCAAAAAAAGATAATGGCTTATTGAAGATGCTTTTTCAAGATTAGATTGTGCCTTAAAGCCGATCGGAGAGACAAGTTTAGTTGCAAGTAAACAAAAAATTCCAATGGACTATGATGTTATATAATTTTGTATTTGTATTTCCATAATGCTTGGCTTTCTGATTTCCTCCTGGGAGTCCTGACTAGCAGTGCAGGTTAAAAATTGAATAGTTACTCATATTTTGTATTTTAAATACGAAATAATGTTACATGTAGTTTGTTACTTTTGTGGGTTTGATTAGAAAATAGTTCTTACTTGAATGCTGCTTTTTAGGGATGCTCATTTCGGTTAATTTTCCTGACCGACAACCGCTGCTCGTTATCTGACCATTAACCGTTGACTGATAAAATTAGAATAATAAATTAGTTTAAAATAAAAATAGAACGCACGAGTATCTGTGATGATACATTAAAAATACAAGCAAATTTATTTATTTATTTATTATTTATTTATTTTAACGTGCAAACAGCAGCATACAGAGCAACAACAAAAACTGTATTGACATATACTTAAATTGTCACGCATCAGCAGCGGTTCTGAGAACAGAGAAAATCTGAATGAAAAAAAAAGAATAATATAAATAGGCCTACACTAAATATGTATAAATTAAATAACTACCTAATTAAGATTCTTATTCTTCTCGTTGGACATAAAAATATATAGCAGGCCAGCCAATACCTCAGTGTGCCTAGTTTTTAACATGTCCACATGCTGTACGGATAGGCAGGACCGCTGCCTGTTAACTCTTAGATCCACAAACAAAACACCATCACAAAAACCCTTTCAATTTGCGGTTCGGGACTTCCATCCACTGTCATATGCGTGTGGAGAAGCGCGTGTGGAGAAGCGCGTGTTTTACAGCGTTCAGCAATAGCCAATCACAGACATGTATGTTGATTTGATTATCACTGTGGCCAATCAGAGGAGGCTATGTTACAATCCACTCACCAACCAAAGTGCCGGTTTCAGTTTTGCTGATTTCTACACTTTCGCGAACTCTCTTATTAAAACAAAGAAAGTGTTGGCATTATATAAATAAGAGATTAATTGTGCAGTGTAAAGGTTATTTTATTACTTTTTAATAACTTTATGAGATTGCGATGAACTACTCTAGGATGAGTGATAGCTTTCCAGTGATTGTAACGGGAGCGCCTATTGCGCACTTTCTAGACTATAATTCATTCAGAATTTGAATACATTCACTCACGGATTCACTCTCTGATAACCCAATAACGCCACTTGCCATTGAGTTGCATATACTACATCTGTTTACTCAGTAAAGGTGAAGCGAAATATGTCTGTACAGCCACACTGCACGTGTCGACACGCACGCGTGAGTAAACAGATAACTTACAAATAGCATTATTTCTTTCACCATGCAGCAAGCGTAAAAAAAAAGAATAGAAAACTCTTTTAAACCGTTTAACTGATAGTAATAATCGGTTAAAATTCTTACTGTCGGTTAACGGTTAAACGGTCAATATGAGCATCCCTACTGCTTTTCACGAGTTCGCCCTTACATCTAATCTGCTTGAGCGAGCATTAAGCATATTTTGGCGTGCTGTCCGGGGGAAGGGTTCCGGGCCGGAATACAGGCCGGAACCAGAGAACTCCCCCTGCTAGTGTAGGATCGAAACAGATTAGAAGTGGGGAGTAGGGGTGGAGGAGGGATGCCAAGAAACTATCGCTGGATGGAGGTAAGACGGCTGGTAATATATAGAGGATGCGCTGATTGAATGATTGGTTAAACAGGTTGCACCTGTGCCGAATGGGTTGATTATCTGATCGTGCTCCTCCTGAACCTTGTTTAATCAAACATCATTTAAATTCTCAAGCGTGAAGATAAACATGGCAGATTATGTTTTTTTTTTTTTTTAAAGGAGCTGATGTTTTTTTATAATTATATGGTAGATGTGATAAAAGCACAACAATATATGTGTTACAAATAACAGTTTTTAATTATGGCTATAATTACTGGCTAAAATTGGAAGGAAATGCGTTTAATAGAGACAAATTAGTAGCAGTATTTGTATCAATGAGACTGGTCTCCATTAACAATAGGCTACTTGGTAAAAAGATGCCAATAAGTTTTAAATGTACAATCTTTATGTTGTTTCACATTAATTTGGAGATTCAATGTGAAATTGTTTGTCAAATAGTTCGTTTTTTATTGATTGCCAGCACTAGTCTGAATGTTTTGATGTCTGTTGCTTTGTGCCATTAAACTGCTGTTAACTTACATTTTTCTTATTTCACCTCAGACCTGATGGCACTGAAAGAGGAGAATCAAGAACTCAATGAAACAGAAGAGAAAGATCAAAATGAGAAACATGATTTCAAAACTGAAGAAAAATCAATTAGTTGCTCACAGAATAAAAATACTTCCTCACCAGAAATAAATAAAAAATCACAATCTACAAACCTTAATTCTAACATGAGAATTCACACTGGAGAGAGACCTTACAGCTGCCAACAGTGTGGAAAGAGTTTCTCACGAAATGGAGATCTTAAGACTCACATGAAAGTTCACATTGAAAAGAAGCCGTTAATTTGCCCTCAGTGTGGAAAGAGTTTTATGCAGAAAAAATACCTTACTGCCCACATGAAAACTCACACTGGAGAGAAGCCTTTTACCTGCCCTCAGTGTGAAAAGAGTTTTACGCAGAAAAATACCCTTATTATCCACATGAGAATTCACACTGGAGAGAAGCCTTTCACCTGCAAACTCTGTGGGAGAAGTTTTACACAGAAAAAATACCTTACTGCCCACATGAGAATTCATACTGGAGAGAAACCTTTTACCTGCCCTCAGTGTGGAAAGAGTTTTACGCAGAAAAAAAACCTTACTCTCCACATGAGCATTCACACTGGAGAGAAGCCTTTTACCTGCAAACAGTGTGGAAAGAGTTTCACGTATAAAGAAAACCTTAAGATTCACATGAGAATTCACACTGGAGAGAAACCGTACAAGTGTCTTCAGTGTGAGAAGAGTTTCACATGTCTAAGCACCATGAAACGTCATTCGCAAACTCATTCTGGGAGGAAACTGCCATTTTCCTTGTGTGAAGAGGTTTAGAAAAAGAAAAGATTTCTACAATCATCTACACGCTCATTTTGAAAGACATTGTAGTCAAAGTACTAAAAAAAAATTTCCATCAAAATCATGCAAATGTAAGACTTTGTCTGTGTTCTTTGTTCAAGAGTACAATGAGAAAAAGGGTGTGTAAAATCAAGTCAGTTCACACCAGAGCTGAATGTGAATCTGATCACCTTCAAGCATCCTTCATCTCTTTATATTTCACCATAAAGCTTTTTTTTGTACTTCTGTGGCCATATCTGACCATTTGCTTTATTGTAGTTTGAAATATTAAGTGATTACAGTAGATTACCTCAAATTGTGACTATGAAGAGGTTTCACTCAATTTCATGAGTTGATTTCTCTGAATCAAAATATTGTCAAACTTGCACCTTGCTGGGAAAAGCAACAGTGTAACTGGAAGATTATAAATGAATTGACAAAAACTGAACAAAATGACTTGTTCCGATTGAGTTTAAGTGTATTTTAGTGTATTGTTTAGTTAATCTCAATTTAATGTTGTATTATCTGTTTACGTTTATGGACTTTATCAGGAGACGCATGGAAATATTATTCTAGTTTTGTGCAGGTCTTTTTTTTAATCAGCACAGTTCATTCTTTGTTGTGCTTCCAGTAGCCTGTATGTACAGTAGATATACATACTGTTTCCTTTCTAATTCATTTGCTACAATAAACAATCCTCGGCAGTTGGCCTTCATTCATTTTCTTGATAATTATACATTAAAGAAAGTATTTAAAAAAAATTGTTTTAAATAGTTGTATCCAGCAGTAACATATTTTCATATCCCTCCTCTATGCACAAATAGCTTCTCATCAGCCCATTATATCTGTTCCCCCTCAGTCGAATCACTTCAACGTTACATTGGGATCTCTCTTGAGAGACCGATCATCTCTGAGCCTTATTAAAAAGGCCAATTGAAAATTGGCGAGTGGACGTGCGCACCACTCAGTCAGACTTTTTTGCTTCAGAGCCGATGGACTGAGCCTCGGTCCTCTTGACTGCTACTACTAAGAAGAGGACTTCAGAGTTCATGCTCCCTCCTGCTGGTGCGCTGCCAAAACTAAAAGAGTGTTTCACAGAAAGAGCATTGTTTGGCAGCCGCCAGCGTGATCCTGCGGGTGGCCGTTTTCATGGCCATATAAAGCCTTTGCATCTCCAGCGAGCAGCCCCGGCGAGTGCACGGTTGCCCCCGCGGCGCCTCCCTGGGCAACCAGGATCACAAAAGAGCAATTTCTAGCGGCCGTTTCAGACGTTCTTTTCAGAATGTCTTTTCGGCCGTGCGTTTCTGGGTGTGGTAGTTTCCTCTCCTCAGCAGACGGACATGAACGCTGCCTCCCGTGTTTAGGCTTTGAGCACGCTGCGGCGGCGTTCACGAATGGTTCATGCCCACATGGTGAAAGCATGACCATGGCCACGCTGAAGTCCCGCCGCTCGTTCGCGAGCTGGCTCCCCCCGCCTCCCTCCTGCGGTCAGCCGTTGAGCCGCCAATGCTCTTCGGCCACCGCGGTGAGGCCCGGGGGGGGACATTCAAATTATGGTAGGTTCTGCGGTCTGCCCCGGGGATTGAGCGCTTCAGCGCGAGGTGCTTCCATTTGGCTAGTCCCCCTCCTTCCTGCCTTCTTTAGGCCATGGGAGCTCCCCGTCCCCTCTTCGGCAGACAGGAATTCGCGTCTTCAACCTTCTCTTCGACTGGTGCTTTACCAGCCCACTCGTGAGTTCCGTTGTGCGAATACAGGGACCTGGTGCTTCAGGACACCCCCACCATCTGGTCCTTCAGGCCAACCGAGGGAATCCTTTTCCTCGGTCGGGAGCCCGACTCGGTCCACAAGACGGCCCGCCTTGCTACCAAGAGCGCGCAGTCAGTGCTGTAGTCGCTGAGCTAATCAGGCACAATACAGCGGTCCTCTCAAAATCAGAGGCTCCTGGGGCACATGACAGCTCTAGCCGCTTGCCGCTAAGCTTGTTTCATGTGAGACCGCTTCAGCACGATCGAGTCCCATGATGGGCATGGCATCTCGGCTCACTCCGGACTGGCGTTTTCCCGCAGTATTGCCGACAAGTCAGCCCGTGGCTTACCACGGGTTGGGTTGCCATTCCCCAGCGAGCCTCCTTGCGCAGACTCTGTGCGAGTCCAGGGAGGACGAGGAGTAAGTCTGTAGGTTGCGCTACAAGGATGGCCCACCCGGACTTAGGTCTTAGTAACCATTCCCTCGAGGCAGTCTTTCCCTGTAAGGGCACGGTTTGACACCGTAGACCTCTCCGGCCTTCCACAGGCCGTGATACAAACTATCACTCAGTACTGAGCTCCCTTGACACAGGCAGGCTTACGCACTGAGATGAGGTCTATTTGCTGGCATTCCTTTCGCTGAGAGGCACAGAGATACACGATTGCAGTAGTGCTTCCTTTCCTGCAGGAGAGTTGGAGCGCAAGCTGTCCCCTCGACTCTCGGAATATATGCCGCCGCATATCACATGCAGTAGATGGAGCAAAGTAGGTAAGCACCCATTGGTCGTGAGGTCCCTCAGAGGTGCCCAGACCGCACCTCATACCCTCTTGGGACCCCGCGGGGCGCTCCATTTGAGCCACTGGCCTCAGTCGAGCTAGAATTCCTGTCATTAAGACAGCGCTCCTGACTGCCCTGGCTTCCATCAAGAGGGTAGGAGACCTACAATCTTTCTCTGTCAGCGAAGCGTGTCTAGAAATCGGGCCCGGCGACTCTCACGTTACAACCTGAGACCCCGGCCCGGTTATTGTGCCCAAGGTTCCCCACCACGCCTTTCCGCGATCAGGTGGTGAACCTACAAGCTCTGCCCTGGAGGAGGCAGACCCAGCCTTGCGATGTTGTGTCTATAAATATGTGAAAATGAAATCACTCGGCACTTCAGGCGCCCGAGCAGCTTATCTGCTTCAGGGTTCAGCAGAAAGGGAATGCTGTCTCCAAACTGAGGTTGGCTCATTGGGTGGTAGATGCCATCTCCCTGTCTTATCTATATCAGGGAGAGCCATGCCCCTTAGGTGTTCATGCCCACTCCACTAGGAGTGTTGCTTCATCCTATGCGTTGGCTCATGGCGCCTCACTAGCAGATATCTGTAGAGCTGCGGGCTGGGCGACACCTAATACCTTCGCTAGGTTCTACAACCTCCGCGCAGAGGCCGTATCCTCCCGTGTCTTAACATAAGACTTCAGGCGAGCGGGAGGACGGCTGGTGTCGGCTTGCTGCGCCATTCCCACGTGGATCCGTCCCTCCGGTGAACCCTGGGTCCTCCATGCCCCGCAGTCAGGGCTAGATGCGGAGTAGTCCTTGGCTGTGATCCTGCCTGGGTCTCCTTCGCCCCGCAGGTTGTGGCTATACTTTTCAATATTTTCCAGCGGAGGAGACCGCTGTTTCCCTTGTGTATCCCTAAGAAACCTTATGGATATATTGAATTATTCTCATTTCCACATGTATGAAGTCCAACTTCGTCATGATTCGTGGACTGGTAACCACATGTTCATTTTCTCGTATTTGAGGCGTGGTTTACGAATGCCCAGAGCCGTTTATTGGGCACTACGAATGTCTATCAAATGCGCCTGTGCGTAGCTCATAGCCAATCGTTTCAATTATACCAGATGACGTATGTAGAGCGACAAGGCAAGGCAAGGCAAGGCAAGTTTATTTATATAGCACATTTCATACACAGTGGTAATTCAAAGTGCTGTACATAAGAGGAATTAAAATCATAATATAAAATCATACATAATAAATCACAACAATAAAAACTGAAGATTTAAGAACATTTTAAATGATTTAAAATTTGATTTAAAAATTAATTAAAACAGTAGAAATGATTATACACAAAATAATGCAATCTGTTCGGATGCAGCACAGTGCTCATTCAATAAATGCACAACTAAACAGATGAGTTTTGAGTCTGCATTTAAATGTGTCTAATGTATTAGCACATCTGATCTTTTCTGGAAGCTGGTTCCAACTGTGGGCGGCATAATAGCTAAAAGCGGATTCCCCTTGTTTTGTGTGAATCCTTGATATTACAAACTGACTCGATCCTAGTGATCTGAGTTGTCTGTTGGGTTTGTATTCAGTGAGCATGTCAGCAATGTATTTAGGTCCTAGGCCATTGAGAGCTTTATAAACGAGTAGAAGTACTTTAAAATCTATCCTAAACATAACTGGAAGCCAGTGTAAGGACCTGAGGACTGGTGTGATATGCTCTGATTTTCTCGTTCTAGTCAGAATCCTGGCAGCAGCGTTCTGTATGAGCTGCAGCTGTCTAATGGTCTTCTTGGGAAGGCCAGTGAGGAGACCATTACAATAGTCCACCCTGCTGGTGATAAAGGCATGAACAAGTTTCTCCAAGTCTCGACGGGAAACAAAACATCTAATTCTTGCAATGTTTTTGAGATGATAGTATGCTTATTTAGTTACTGCTTTGTTTTTTGACCCCTAGCGTCAAGGTACGCATTTACCTTATGAACTTCATCTTTGTTTCCAAATGCAATGACTTCCGTTTTCTCCTTGTTTAACTGAAGAAAGTTTTGGCACATCCAACTGTTAATTTCATCAATGCATTGGCAGAGGGAGTCAATGGGGCTGTAGTCAATGGGGCTGTAGTCATTTGGCGATAAGGCTAGGTAAATCTGGGTATCATCTGCATAGCTGTGATATGCTATTTGGTTCTTTCTCATTATTTGACTTAGTGGGAGCATATACAGGCTGAACAACAGCGGCGCTAGAATTGAGCCTTGTGGGACTCCGCATGTCATGGACGTCCACTTAGACTTATGTTCTCCTATACTCACATAATAACCTCTTCCTTCTAAGTATGACCTGAACCATTTGAGAACCATTCCAGAAAGCCCGACCCAGTTTTCCAGTCTATCTAGAAGGATGTTATGATCGACAGTGTCAAACGCAGCACTGAGATCTAGTAATACCAGCACTGATATTTTGCCAGAATCAGAATTTAGGCGAATATCATTTATTATCTTTGAGCGCTGTCTCTGTGCTATGATGTTGTCTGAAACCAGATTGGAAATGGTCCAGGTATCCATTTGAGTTTATGTAGTGGTTCAGCTGATTAAAAACAACCTTTTCAATAATCTTGCCTATAAAAGGAAGATTTGATATTGGTCTATAGTTGCTCAATATGGTGTTATCAAGATTGCTCTTTTTCAGAAGGGGCTTAACAACTGAAGTTTTCAGGGAGTTTGGAAAAGTCCCAGACAGAAATTCGACAAGGAGTTAGGTAGGCTACAGGCATAACGACAATATGATATTAATAAATAGCACTTACCATTTATAAGTTAAATGGACTTCATTGATGACAATGCCTAGCAGGTTGGTCCTATACAACTCCGTGGCTAACATGTCTTGCCACTTTGCGCTCATCCAGGCCTCGGGACTGCTGAACAGAAGTTTGTATCGACAATACTTTATCACGCTTTCTTTCTTGGGCCCAGCTGAGTGGCAGAGATTCCAAGGTTGGCCGCCTCCTGTACCTGGTCCTCCATTAGGGCGATTAATGGCGAGATAACCATAACGACTGGGGTCTCGCTAAACCACATTGCCTTAGCCACTAACGGAGCTAGTTGATATATGAGGCTTTTGCCAAAGCCTGTTGGTAGCAGGGTAAAAACATCCTTCTTGGTTATGAAATGGTTTAACGCCAAAAGTTGCTCTTTTTTCATAATAAACTTGCGTTCTAACCTACTTATGAATGAATGATGCATTTATATAGCGCTTTCATTGTGTATTGTCGTACACTCAAACGCACTTTACAATCATATGGGGGATCTCTCCTCAACCACCACCAGTGTGCACTATCCAATGGGATGATGCGTCGGCAGCCACAGTACAACGGCGCCAGTGAGCTCACCACACACCAGCTACAGGTGGAGAGGACAGAGTGATGGAGCCAGTTCAATGAATGGGGATTATTAGGAGGCCATGATTGACTAGGGCCAGTGGAGGGAATTTGGCCTGGACACCAGGGTTACACCCCTACTCTTTACGAGAAGTGTCATGGGATTTTTTTGACCACAGAGAGTCAGGACCTCGGTTTAACGTCTCATCCGAAGGATAGTGTAGACACAGTATAGTGTCCCCTTCACTGTACTGTACTGGGGTGCTAGGACCCACATAGACCACAGGGTGAGCACCCCCTGCTGGCCTCACTAACACCTCTTCCAACAGCAACCTAGTTTTCCCAGAAGGTCTCCCATCCAGGTACTGACCAGGCTCAGCCCTGCTTAGCTTCAGTGAGCTACCGGTCTTGGGCTGCATGGTGATATGGGTGATACTTAGAACACTATCTAAGGCTGCATCGAAAGATAACTTCGCGTCTGCTGCCATGCTGGATCCATAGTTATAAACAAACTGCTTCGAAGAGTCGCATAGAAGGCATCATCCTTTTGCTGCTCCCTCCCCGTTCGGTGATCTGAGGTGAAAATTTGGTCCATGGAATCCAGGCTGCCTAGCAGCGTGAATAAAATTGTGCTGCGCGCAAGGCAGCTTGGGAAAACCCAGGCTATCAGTCTATAGTTGTTGACTGAAAATCTATTCAAAAAATAAGATGTTTCTGCACTGAAAATTACCCGATTCATATAGCACAGGCGCAGCAAATTGTTTCCAGCCTTTTGATGGACTGGACACAACCTTTTTTCGGACAGTTTGGAAAATTTGGGTCTTGTCCCTATACGGGGGCCACCAAGCAAGCCCAACGGAAAACAATTCCTTTGCCACCGGGCCAGTTCTGTTGTCTTCTTCGAAAAGTACTATTAAATACATAATCGCCTAATACAAAACACATAACCCCAAAAATGTTTTGTTTAATTAGTAGCCTATAAGGAATCAAAATACTACCTGGTACAGGTCATGCTCTTGTATGATGCATAGTTTACAACAGAAAAATCTCTCACAACTATTTTATGTCACAACATCAGGGTTTAAATTTGGCACCCATCCACCCATAAAATGCAGGTAAAATTTGGCAGTGGTTGGCAACACAGTCCCACTGTCCACTTTGACTAGTGGAGCTAAAACACATATTACAAATTACACACCTTTACAAAACAGCATTTACTCTTGTCTTTATGATAGATAACTCAGGGCGTGTTCACACTTGGCATCTTTTTTCAAACTGCCAGCCTCTGCTTTACATTATAATCCTATGGAGTAAACCGTGTTTTCAAAAAAGTCCTGAACGCTTTTTTAAACGCCACCGCCAGCGTCTTTTTCTACAGTTCGGAGCGTCTTTTCAAGTTGAAAAAAGTTTAACTTTTCTGAAGAAAACGCCCTACGTCAAGCGCTTTTTTGACAGCTGACCAATGACAAGCGAGCAGCTAGACCTGTCATTTCCATAACAACAAGAAAAATGGGAAAGGTGCCATTATATAGACTTTTATTTTATTGTTGTGAACCGGATTCGCCACACCGTTAACTTCAAAAACCGATGTGCAGCTTTGCTCGCTTCTTGAGCCGCACATCAACATGTACAGTAGAGCCGTTGAGCTTCGCGCATCCCTTTTTCGAATCCCGGCTCTCAGACCTTTCCCGATCCCGTCCCTCCTATCTCTCTCCCACTTCTCTTCCTGTCTAACTACTGTCCTATCAAATAAAAGGCAAAAATGTCAAAAAAAAAAAAAAAAAAGAGCCAGCTTCCTCTTTTATCGACATTTCTGTACGCTCAGCGATCTACAAATGCACAGTACGCGATTCACATATAAATTCCGGGCAAAGTTGTGTTTGTATAAAAAAAAAATATTTGTATGTTTTTTTTTTTTTTTTTGCAATTCTAATTTTTTTTACTTGTGAATATAATTCATGTTTGTGGAACTCTAAGATTTATTTGTGAATCTCATTCTATTTATTTCGTGAATGTGCTTGGTTTTTGTCAATCGCTTTACATTTATTTGTGGATCATAATGTATTTATTTGGAATTAAGCAACAATTCTAACTCCATATACCTTGACTTTAAGATACTTTTAAAGGTACTTTTTAACTTTAATAGGAAACTTTTACTTAAAAGTACAGGTAAGCATAGAAATCACACCAATCTATTACAGAAATATGGACCTGGTACTTTTTTCTTATATAATTTCCATTTTGTACCTACTACAGTCTCTTTACCACAATTTCTTTGTAGTTCATAATTTGTATATTTATGTAGATTTTTTGGTTTGGTGGGCACAGGTTTCACTGGGCAACACTGCTGTTCAAGTCAGCAAAAGCTGATTTAGACGACTCAACCGCAGCAGGATGTCCCTCTTCACACAGGAACTTGCTGTATTGCTGTTTGGGAGAGATGTTCTGGGATCATCTAGTCTGACCGGGAGTGGATCACAGAAACAGCAGCTAGACTCAGAGAAAGTCAATGCACTTATTGGTTTGTATGAAATCTTTTTCTTTTAGCCATTTTTCCGAGTTTCAATACCCCAAAACTCTATGTAATCATTATAGCTTCTATCAAGCATGTGCACAAAACAGCTGCATACTGTAAGCATTAGTTGTCTATTCTGAATGAATGTAGGTATGCTTTACAAATGAGAATTACGTCATTCCCTTTTTGTTTGAGTCCCCTGGCACTTCACTGTCAGAGGTGAGAGCTGTAAAAAGAAGAAAATGTAACCATGAAAATGTTGTTACCAAAAAGAAAAACTAAGTACAGATTTATTAGGGCACTTGGGACATTTGTTTTAAGTTACTGTTTTGTGCCTTTGCATTTCATACATGTGCTGTAATGTTGCATCATAAGATATTTTTGTGTTCTCAGTTCTTGCTGTTTTTGTTCCCTCCTATAAGGTAATTTTGGACTTGTGGTTTATGAAAGGATTGCTCAAAAAGATTAAAGTGTTTTGATGAAGCACAGATGCTGTTTTCTTTGTACACACAGTATGCTGTATTACGGTAATCCTGTCACGTGAAACAATGAGGTCAGGGTCTAATTTATTAATTAAACACGAAATAACAAACAAGCAAATAAACAAAACACAAACCAACGGCCAACACGGCACAACACGACTCGATCCAGGGACACAGAGACAGACATAGAAGAGAGTCCAGAGACAATGCAGCCAGGATGATGAGTGGGGAAAGAGAGTTCTTATAGTCCGGATAATAGTGAACAGGTGTGAGTGTAATGATGAGTGCTAATGACAAGACAGGAGTGAACGATCAGGGAAGTGCAGTGCAAGGGGAACAGCGACCTCAGGTGGCTGAGGGAAAACCCCACAGCCCAGATCATGACAAATTCCTTCAGTGGATGTAAACATATTCTTTAAAAGCACATTTTAGATCAGCTTCATGGTGTCTCAAAATAGCACAGTTTGTAAACTTCTTAAGTCTTAAGTTTATCCTAATATGTATATAATATTATTTTAAGTACATTAAGTACAAAATTAGTGTGCGAAAATAGAGCACTTTTGATACATTACAGAAATGTGAAATTGAAGTGAATTTTAGCATGCTTTTTTCATATTTTGTATATTTTCATACACTACTGTAATACTTTAAAGTAGTCATAAATATATTTATAAATGTTTAAAAGTACACTGTAAAAAATCAGGGCCCGTATTCACAAAACATTTTATCTTAGCACTAAGAGTTCTCGTAAATAGCAGTAAAAGTTTTTAGCTAAGAGTTTTCTCTTAAAACCTATTTAACAAAGCTGCTGCGACAAACTTTTACTAAGCAGTAGAGAAAAGTCTTAATCTAAGAGTAAGGACGGGGTTGACCTCGTTACTATGGATGATGTCAGCATGCTCACTAACCATGCATACAGTGATTGGCTGATAGGGGAGGGGTCTGTCAGACATTTATTCACAGAAATATTGTTGTAAATATTGCCATATTCAAATAAAGTTTTAAAAAGTTTGCAAAAATGTTGCCACATTCAAATAAAGAATTTAAAATACAGGGCAAGTGTCACTTATTAAACAAGTGTTCAAATGATTGACAGCCTTTTACCTGTGTGCTTCTTATAATAAACAATTAGCTGATATGCATGTAAACAGACTTTTTAAAAGAGCTTTTTATGCTTTTAATGACACAGAATAGCGGAGAACTAACACAAAATCATTGGGTGAAGAGAAGGGGCGAGCAGCAAAATATTTCGAAACGGGAATCAAACTCAGGGCGCTTTGAGCAGAGATACGCTATAAACTGATGCACTAACCACTAGTCTATCGGTGCCGACGTAAAAGGCTTTTTTTCTATTCACTATAGAATAATCATGGCTGATAGCGAGATACGCAAACGTAAAACAAAACCAAACTGGACGCAAGAACAGCTGTTACTTTTTGCCCAAAGTAGGATATAATCAAATGAAAATTTGGAGCTGGGATAACCTCCAAGACTAAAAAAAAATTGTGTAGGAAAATGTGTGCATATACATGCAGAGTGTTTCTAAAACGTTTAAGTTCCGAGGTGATCACCAGCAACATCCATTTTAGGAAGGTTAGGATTTGATCTTGTGATTTAAGCATGATTTAGTCCGATTTATACTCGACGTGTTCTTCTGCACCGCAAGCATGTGCTGCCTGCGCGCGCACATCACCAAATTCTGGGCCCCTGTTCCTAAAAGATCTTAAGGATAAAAGTAGCCTCATAACTTAGCGATTTAGGAGAAAATCTTAAAAGTAATGCTTAAAACAATCCTAAATTTAGGACTCCTAATTTTTGCTCTAAGAGTATTTCACAAAGCGTTTTAGCACTAAAACTAGCTCCTAAATCTGCTAAATGTTAGGAGTAGTGGAGAGGACTCCTAAGTCACTAAGATCAAGTCCTAAAACTATCCTATAATGGCTATTGCCGGCTGTCTGCCTCGGAACAGAAGCATTTTAGAAGCATTGGATGATAATGAGCTTTTCAGAAGGTGCGGTCTTAATCGCAAAGGACTGCTGCAGAATTGCAACAAATAAAAGCAACCCAATAATGCCACAGCAAGGTTTGAACAATCCTCGAATGGCAGCTTCCTATGAATGCAATAAATATTTTAATGAGGCTAAGGATTTTAATCTGCAATAGCCTAACAAGGTTACATGAAAACATTATCGGCAACTTGAAAGTAATAAAGTTTAGCTGTAGCAGTTGTTTGTCACTTAAATTCTACAATCTCTGCCTTAATTTGCCTGACTTTGCAAAGAATACCAGCGCTTTTCACAGTCATATTTGCTTCTGGACAAAAGTGGGAAAGCTGCATTTATTTGCACACATATATTTTCCCACACATCTTTTTTAGTTTTTGATGTTATCCCAACTTTGTTTTCACGAACAAGTTGGGTAAGAAGTAAGAGAACATAAAATTTTATTTTACGTTTACTTGCCTTACTATCACCTATGATTATTCTACCCTGTTAATTAAAAGGCTGTTTATATGCATACGAGGAGCGCACATGAGGCTGAAGATACACGTTTTAGTGACACTTAGCCTGCATTTTAAAATCTTTATTTGAATATTGCAACATTTTTATTTTAAAACTTTTATTTAAATATGATAAAATATTGCATGTTAAAATATTTCTATGAATGAATGTCTGAAAGAGATCCCTACCCTATCAGCCAATCATTGTGTGCATAGTTAATAAGCATGCCGAAATCATCCATAGTAACGAGGTCAACCCCGCCCTTACTTTTAGCTTAAGACTTCTCTCTATACTTGGAATTCCTTAGTAAAAGTTTGTCTCAGCGGCTTTGTGAATAGGTTTTAAGAGAAAACTCTTAGCTAAAAACTTTTACTAGCATTTAGGAGAACTTTTAGTGGTAAGATGGAATGTTTTGTGGTTACAGGCTCTGATCATGTATACATAATGTATTGACATTAAACTAGTTTTTAACATGATAATTTTAGTCTTACATGTACTTTAATAAAATGTTATTAGCCTCGAGATAAATGTTGCAGTGAATATATGCATATATATGCAAAAGTTATTAGTAATATCCAATAGTCTAGTGGTAGAATGTTCGTTAGAACAGGCTGAGGGTTTCGGATCTAATCCGCCGTCACATAACTTTTTCATCCCTTAATAAAATTAAATATGTTCATCAGCGATCCTATATCAGAGACACATTTGTGTGTATTTTGTTTTGATTTTTAACCGTGATGAGTCATAAGCGAGGGATTAAAGCACTCGCATGTGAACACTGAGCACGAGCCGCATTGAGAAAGTTGCGTCGCTAATTAACATCGCAACGAACATTAAGCATGATTTTAAAAAAACCCCTACAGATTCCAGCGTCAGCACCTTATTTTACAGAAAGGAATGTTTCATCAGCATATAGGTCCTTGCTGCGAGATGTTCAAAAAAGTGGTGGGACAATATCGAGCTTTGCAAAAAGTGTCCCACTCATCCCACCCATGAATTACGCCTATGAAAAGTAATATGAAACACTAACAAAAGCAAAATGAGAAATGTTTTTATTGCAGCAGTCTTCAACAGTAAAACCAACACAACAGTGTTAAAATGTACAGTTTCACAAACTTTTTTGCAAATACTGGTCACGATGAGTTTTTTTGCCATCTGACTATTTCTATGGTCACGCATTGATGGATTATAGAGTTGTTTGTACCTGTTCAGCCAAAACAGCTTTAAAAATTTTTGTGAGAAATGGGGTGACACGCGAACAGTTCACTCGAGAAGCCGTACACACCGCCACGCGAAATGAGTGATTTCACAAACCCAAGCGAACTTGCGGACGCGTATAAATCACTGATTTAAAATCAGTCTTTACGTTGCACAGGTTTAGGAGCTAGTTTTAGCGCTAAACGCTTTGTGAAACACTCTTAGAGAAAAAACTTATGAGTCCTAAATTTAGGACTGACACGCCCATTATTTTTAAGATTTTCTCCTAAATCGGCAAATTATGAGCTACTTTTAGCCTTAAGATGTTTTGTGAATACGGGCCCAGAAGTTGAGAAAACTTAAAATTTTAAGGCAACAAACTTCAGGACATTTTTGAGTTTACTCAACTTAAAGGTCAGTTAGTTGTACAAACTTGTGTGCATGTTTAATCAACATAATATATTAAGTTGATCAAATTTTTAGTTAAACTTCCAACTGTATGTTCAGTTGACTAGAAATAAGGAGTCCTGATAATTTAATACTTGAAGTTTACAAAACCTGATAGTTTAAGTAACTGCAAACAATCGAAAGTTGAGAAAACACAAAAGTTTAAGCCAACCAGCTTCAGAAGATTTTTGAGTTCTCTCAACTTTTTAGATTTTAATTGTATTGAGTTTTAAATTTAGCACAGAATTGTCAATGCAGTAGTGAAAAAATTTATTAAACATTAAATTGACATTGTACAGAATCACACATTTTTTTGCATCAATATTATTTCATTGTGAAAAAGCAAATTGAAAACAATTCAAAATTTAATTTTATCACAATGGTAGTAAAAGTGCAGTTTGAACATCTCTTAGATGATACAACCTTTTAAAGTCCATACAAGTCCAAATATTGTATAAAACAAATTTGATGATTGAACATTCCAAGTCCAGAGAAATTTACTACAAAATCATTTTTTTTTACACAAAGTGTAACTAGATGAAACTTGTTTACTTGTTAAATATAAAACTCCAGGTCTAAAATTTCACTCCAAAAACAGCATTATAAAATACAACTAGATAGAACAAAAGAAAAACCAATTTACATTGACATTTAGGACAACAAATTAAATACAATTAATTGTTAAGTGACTCTCACTTGAAGATGAGTGCTTGTGTGATCTTGAAAGGTGACTTCAACGCTCCAGTGGTTTTAAAGGAGCAGATGTAATCAGTGTATAGGCAGGGGAGTTGGCTGTTTCTTCCCTGGTAGTGGCGCAATCGGTAATGTTTTAAAAGGACCTCCTGAGTAGGGTGTTCAAATTTGCATATCTTGGACTGCATCACCTTAATGAGAAAACAAAAATAAACATTACATTGGTAGAATTAATTTTTTGGGCAACAACATATAAAGATATTTTCCACACAAGCTTTACATGAGTTTATTGCTAGAGAACATTATAAAAAAGAAAAGAATTATATCATAAAGCAAGCAAGGAAACACAAAATAAAACAAGCAATCAAAAGCTACACAAATACTTAGCACTGAACAAGCACATTAATGGAAACAAATTTAAATGAAGAAAATACATATTTGACAAAAACACACAAGCTTAAATGAGAAGTATGTTTCCAGAACAAAAAAAATTTACTCAACCCCTCGTCATTAGGGGTGACACGGCACATGAAAAACACCCGAACCGTTCGGTTCACTTGTCTCGGTTCGGTGCGTGTGTGCGTCGCACGGTTCACAGTTCAACGCATGCGCAATGCGCCTGGGAAAAACGAGCGTGTCGCACCGCGTCGCTTCCATTACGAGCGCGCATACCGCGCGTCTACATTTGAAATAGCGAACTTGAGTGCACAAAAGACGCTTCATGTGAACGGCCCCTTAGCAAGGTCAGGTGTGTGGGAACATTTTGGATTTCATGATTTCATCTTAATTTGTCAGTTCATCTGAGAAGACATCACGCCAGTGTGTTGGTAGACATGCAAGTTAACTCTTCAGTTCAATCTTTATGTGCTTAAAAGAAGACCATTAGACAGCTGCAGCTCATACAGAACGCTGCTGCCAGTATTCTGACTAGAACCAGAAAATCAGAGCATATCACACCAGTCCTCAGGTCCTTACACTGGCTTCCAGTTATGTTTAGGATAGATTTTAAAGTACTTCTACTCGTTTATAAAGCTCTCAATGGCCTAGGACCTAAATACATTGCTGACATGCTCACTGAATACAAACCCAACAGACAACTCCGATCACTAGGATCGAGTCAGTTAGTAATATCAAGGGTTCACACAAAACAAGGGGAATCCGCTTTTAGCCATAATGCCGCCCGCAGTTGGAATCAGCTTCCAGAAGAGATCAGATGTGCTAATACATTAGACACATTTAAATGCAGACTCAAAACTCATCTGTTTAGTTGTGCATTTATTGAATGAGCACTGTGCTACGTCCGAACAGATTGCATTATTTTGTGTATAATCATTTCTACTGTTTTAATTAATTTTTAAATCAAATTTTAAATCATTTAAAATGTTCTTAAATCTTCAGTTTTTATTGTTGTGATTTATTATGTATGATTTTATATTATGATTTTAATTCCTCTTATGTACAGAACTTTGAATTACCACTGTGTATGAAATGTGCTATATAAATAAACTTGCCTTGCCTTGCCTTGCCTTGTCGCTCTACATACGTCATCCGGTATAATTGAAACGATTGGCTATGAGCTACGCACAGGCGCATTTGATAGACATTCGTAGTGCCCAATAAACGGCTCTGGGCATTCGTAAACCACGCCTCAAATACGAGAAAATTAACATGTGGTTACCAGTCCACGAATCATGACGAAGTTGTCATGACGTGGTTTGGCGTTAGCCAGGCTAATAGACTGAGGTAAGTGTCTTTATTAAAATAATTATACATTACAGTACTGCAAGTTATGGCAGCATTAAATTAAAATTATATGTACTTTATTCTTTGTTTCAAAAAGTTTCCATCATTGTTTTAGAATCTTAATTACCATCTTATTAAAGTTACTTTGTGGTTGCTGCATTCCTGGTTTTCTGTTTGTTTCCCCCTGGCTCCTCAACCCCAGCACACCGTGAGAGTCATGTTTAGTTAATTAATTATTCCCTGCCCACCTGAGTTTAATTATCCTGTGTGTTTAAGTTCCTGCTTGGTCCTTCCTTTCTGTCCGGTTTTAAATGTCTTTATGTTGTGTTGGATGTATGTTCCCCTGCTGACCTGTCTGGATTACCCTTTGTGGATTTTATTAAAGAATTTTTTATTTAATTCTCATCTCTGTGCATTGCATACACACAGTCGTGACATTATGAAGGTTAAAATGATATAAGGCTATAAGTTGAACAAACAAAAGTGGACCACATGATGAAATCAAGGCGAAAGCTGATAGGTTCTTAAAGTACTGACTTTGACTGAGATTGTAGTGGCTGAAAGTGCAAAGAGTGAAGACGTTTTTTTTTGTGAGCAGTCTGTGGTTCAAAATGACAGAACTGTGTAATTTGGCAACAGAAGAAATGCTGTGCAAATGAGAATACAATGAAGTGTTTGAAGTATGTGCTAAAAGTGATATGTGAGTTGTAAAATGTAGTTTGGCTGGGTAGGTAAAAGAAAATAGATATAATGGGCTGATGAGAAGCTATTTGTGCATAGATAGAGGAGGGATATGAAAATATGTTACTGCTGGATACAACTATTTAAATCAATTTTATTAAATACTTTCTTTAATGTATAATTATCAAGAAAATGAATGAAGGCCAACTGCTTAGGATTGTTTATTGTAGCAAATGAATTAGAAAGGAAACAGGATGTATATCTACTGTACATACAGGCTACTGGAAGCACAACAAAGAATGAACTGTGCTGATTAAAAAAAAGACCTGCACAAAACTAGAATAATATTTCCATGCGTCTCCTGATAAAGTCCATAAACGTAAACAGATAATACAACATTAAATTGAGATTAACTAAACAATACACTAAAATACACTTAAACTCAATGGGAACAAGTCATTTTGTTCAGTTTTTGTCAATTCATTTATAATCTTCCAGTTACACTGTTGCTTTTCCCAGCAAGGTGCAAGTTTGACAATATTTTGATTCAGAGAAATCAACTCATGAAATTGAGTGAAACCTCTTCATAGTCACAATTTGAGGGAATCTACTGTAATCACTTAATATTTCAAACTACAATAAAGCAAATGGTCAGATATGGCCACAGAAGTACAAAAAAAAAAAAGCTTTATGGTGAAATATAAAGAGATGAAGGATGCTTGAAGGTGATCAGATTCACATTCAGCTCTGGTGTGATTTTACACACCCTTTTTCTCATTGTACTCTTGAACAAAGAACACAGACAAAGTCTTACATTTGCATGATTTTGATGGAAAAAATTTTTTAGTACTTTGACTACAATTGAATGTCTTTCAAAATGAGCGTGTAGATGATTGTAGAAATCTTTTCTTTTTCTAAACCTCTTCACACAAGGAAAATGGCAGTTTCTTTCCAGAATGAGTTTGCGAATGACGTTTCATGCTGCTTAAACATGTGAAACTCTTCTCACACTGAAGACACTTGTACGGTTTCTCTCCAGTGTGAATTCTCATGTGGATCTTAAGGTTTTCTTTATACGTGAAACTCTTTCCACACTGTTTGCAGGTAAAAGGCTTCTCTCCAGTGTGAACTCTCATGTGGACAGTAAGGTATTTTTCTGTGTAAAACTCTTTCCACACTGAGGGCATATTAACGCCTTCTTTTCAATGTGAACTTTCATGTGAGTCTTAAGATCTCCATTTCGTGAGAAACTCTTTCCACACTGTTGGCAGCTGTAAGGTCTCTCTCCAGTGTGAATTCTCATGTTAGAATTCAGGTTCGTACTTTGTGTTTTTTTATTTATTTCTGGTTAGGAAGTATTTTTATTCTGTGAGCAACTAATTGATTTTTCTTCAGTTTTGAAATCATGTTTCTCATTTTGATCTTTCTCTTCTGTTTCATTGAGTTCTTGATTCTCCTCTTTCAGTGCCATCAGGTCTGAGGTGAAATAAGAAAAATGTAAGTTAACAGCAGTTTAATGGCACAAAGCAACAGACATCAAAACATTCAGACTAGTGCTGGCAATCAATAAAAAACGAACTATTTGACAAACAATTTTGCATTGAATCTCCAAATTAATGTGAAACAACATAAAGATTGTACATTTAAAATATGTGACTTATTGGCATCTTTTTACCAAGTAGCCTATTGTTAATGGAGACCAGTCTCATTGATACAAATACTGCTACTAATTTGTCTCTATTAAACGCATTTCCTTCCAATTTTAGCCAGTAATTATAGCCGTAATTAAAAACTGTTATTTATAACATATATATTGTTGTGCTTTTATCACATCTACCATATAATTATACTGTACATCTTTCTACAGATATCAGCAAGTCCAAGAATGATGTACCAGTACAGCCCAACTTGAATATATTCCCAACCACTTTGATGGGGGACAGACGACGGACCTTCAGGCCAAACTGGGAGTTTTGTTCACACTGAATTGACACACTGTATTTGTACCCTTTACTGTATTTATCATTTTTTAATGGTCCTACCTCTTTTGCACCTGCACTCACTCTTGTACAAAATAAATGTTTGTATGATTTTAAAGTAAAATAAAGTTTATAATCTTTAAATATCATTTGTTGTAATTTTTTAATGTGCCCCTCGGGACAGTCCCGAAATCTAAGCTGCTATCCCGAATCCCGCTCTAATTGTCCCGAAAATTATACTGAAGCAAAATCTTAAATAGTTATTGTCTGATAAAACATAAAAAACTGTCCGTGGAGCGAGGTTGAGTCATCCTGCAGCCTGGCAACCAGTCCCCGCCGGCTGCTCATTGGCTGCAGCATCTTGTTTGTTTGGTTTTTTTTAGATAAGTTATACCGTTGGCGCGCATTAAGATATGCACTGATAAGCAAATTTTAATTCATGAAATTGACATGGCTGGTGTACCGGAACCCCAACATGCTGCAAAAAAAGCTAAAACGTCTCTGCAGGTACCGGGAGGAGTGGGTGGGCAGGTATCCATGGATTGGGGTTCGGGCCAAGATAGCGACTGAGTAACATCTTTGTGCTGAAGCTCTGCATTTGATTTGTAGCTGACACGTGTATAAGGGCCAATATAGCCAATAATAATTTCATTTTCCGTCTAAGTAAGTCTTTTTACTTCTTTCTAAAATTTTTCTAACTTTTGAACGAGCACGATGGATGTAGATAGGCCTGTTCGAGCTGCCATGCATTCTTACACGAGGAAATCTCTGGATGGTGCGTTTAAGGGGAACGACGCAGCAAATAACTCTGGATCGAAAATCCCCCTGCCTGAAACTCCTAAACCACCCTCCAAAAAAATCGAAATTGGTCGACAGAGTGGCGTCGGACAATCAGACGGTTTCAAATTCGCACTTGCTGGAAGTTATGGAGCGAGTTGAAAAATTGCAAATGGAATTTCTGACTCGGATGCAAGCCCTCGAGACAACAGTGAAAGATAATACGAACTCATTAAATAGTGTGACTGAGGCGCTCGATTTTATGAACAATCAAGTAGAAGAGGTGACAAGCAAGGTGAGCTCGCTAGAGAACAAAGTGGAATCACTGGAAAAGGAGAACCGTGTGTTGCGTAACAAATGCGACGAACTGGATGCTTACAAGAGGAGGTGGAATCTAAGAGTGGCCGGTGTTCAGGAGCAGCGAGGAGAAGATGTTCGGAAGATTCTTATCGATCTGTTCAGCAAAGTTTCACCTGAAATAGCAGACCAGCTCATCTTCACACTTGACGTCGCCCATAGACTGGGTCCTCTCGTTGAAGGAGCGCGCTTCAGCCGCCGAATCATCGTACAGTTCCTTTCACGCAACATCCGAGATCAGATCTGGAGGGATGCCAGAACCGCCGCCGTCTTTAAAGAAAGGAAAATCAGGATCTTTGAAGACCTGACGCAAAGCACCAAAGACGCCAGGAACAAACTTTGGCCTCTTGTCGAACGAGCGAGGAAGGAGGGGAAGAGAGCGGGCTTCCGAGGCCCGTTTGCTTATATTGATGGTAAGAAGATTTCCACCAATGATCAGTTAGGGTGAAAGATGCTGCGGCATCCTCATCGAAGCTCCCGCGCACCAGATGACGTTTTCTGATACTCACGGAACGATCTGCCCCATAGCTCTTTTATTTTATTTTTTTGTATCTCCTCATTTCAGAAACGATGGGCAGACTATAGACTGTGTTGTATTCAACTAATGGGAATCTCTAACCAGAGGATTTAAAGGCACCGTTACCTATTTGCTATTATTGCACATGCTGAATATTTATCTCTATTTTTTACTTTCATTTTTGGGACTTATGTGGAATATTTACTTTTGAATCCTTTTTTTGTTGTCAGTGAGGCTGAGAGCTTATTTTTGAAGAAGATATCTTAATAACTGTAAGTGAGAAAATAGGACAAAAGGAGGAAAAGAAAACGAAAGAGTCTTTTTACCCATGCCCTTATACGTATTATATTCTTTACACTGCAGAGTTCAGCAAACTATTGCTTTTTTTTTGTTTTTCTAGCAGGGTTTTTTCTGTCCTAATTGATTAGGTATTTTTCTCTTGTTTCGTTTTTATGTCTTTGTCTTTGTTTTCTTTAAATGCCAGGGGTTTGAAAAATAGTGTTAAAAGGAAGGCTTTATTTTTGTTTTCTAAGAGACACAAAGTAGATTTCTGTTTTTTCCAGGAAAGTCACTCTACATGTGAAGATGCTAAATTTTGGAGGTCACAGTGGGGCAATGAAATATGGCTGTCACACGGGTCAGAATATTCTGCTGGAGTGGGGATTATGAAGTATCATTTTAATGGTAGTATTCTAGAAACCAGTATTGATCCTTCAGGTCATTTCCTACTAATGGTAGTTGTTGTCAATCAATTTATAGTGATTATTGTCAACATCTATGGATATAACTCTGTTAAGGAAAACTGCACTTTCTTTAACATGCTAGATCAAAAACTTTCATCTACATTAAGAAAATATCCGACCGCTTTTTTGATCTTAGGTGGTGATTTTAACATAGTAATGAATAACATGCTAGATCGACACCCTCCAAGGAAAGCAGCTTCTCCAAATTCAAATCTTATTGTGTTGATGGATAAATTTGATTTAGCTGATATTTGGAGAGAAATGTATCCAGATGTAATACAGTACACCTGGTGTAACAAAGACCGATCAAGACAATCCAGAATCGATTACTGGTTGATTTCTAAAAC
>NC_133364.1:53230583-53259158 GCF_049309525.1 Garra rufa
ATAAACTGAGTATATAATAAAATAATAATTGAATAAAAATTCATAGTTTTAAAAGCTTGTTTATAGCGTTAAATGCTTAGTTTTAAAAGGATATAAAAATATAAAAAAATTATATCCAAGAAAAATATATAATAAAAATGATAAAGATTGTTTCTGTGATTTGTGTCTCTGTGATATGACCTGTGTGTGTGTGTGTGTGTGTGTGTGTGTGTGTGTGTGTGTGTGTGTGTGTGTGTGTGTGTGTGTGTGTGTGTGTGTGTGTGTGTGTTTACTTTATTTGAAGCATTTTTTTATTAACATATTTTTTATGGTGTTGGTTATAGTTTTAGTGTTACTTAACTATAATAAGCCTGTTGCTGACAAATGAAATTCATGAAATGTATAAATTAAATTTAGGGGGAATATAGATGTTCAATGATTTATCACTCCAAGTAAGTTACTGCAGTACTTAGTATCCCAATAGGTTTAAAAGTTAGTTCGTTTTAAAGGCTTAGTTTTAGCTTTGGTTTAAAGCATAGTTTTAGACGCTTGACTTTAAACACTTTGGCCCGGTTTCACTGAGAGGGCTTAGACTAAGCCAGGATTAGGCCATAGTTCAATTAGGACATTTAAGTAACTTTTATAAACATGCTTAAAAAAAACATTACTGGTGAGCATCTTGAGACAAAACAAAGGCCCTGATGTATTTTAAGATCAGCCAGTGCAAGTTTCTTTCAGTTGAAACAGCTCAGACTTACATTTTAGTCTAGGACTAGGCTTAAGCCTTGTCTGTGAAACTGGGGGTTTGTGTTAAATGCTTAGTTTTAAAAGCGTAGTTGTAGCTTAGTTTTAAGTGCTTGGTTTTATTAGGAAGCAATAAAAAATGTATCAAAATAAAAAATATATATAAAAAATTAGATCTGATAAAAATATATGAATACAAATAAATTGAGTAAATAATAAAAATTATAATTTTATAAAAAATATATTTGTTTTAAAAGCTTAGTTTTAGTTCAGTTTTAAAAACTTAGTTTAAGCTTAGTTTTAAAAGCTTTGTGTGAAATGCTTAGTTTTAAAAGCATTAGTTTTAAAATGTTTTATTAGAAAGCATTAATAATAAGCATAAATAAACTGAGTATATAATAAAAATGTGAAAAATTTTCTTAGTTTTAGAAGCATGGTTTTAGTTTTAAAATAAATGTTTTATTAGGAAGCAATAAAAAATATAACGAATGTATAGAAAAAAGTATATAATAAAAATAAAATTAATACAAATAAAATGAGTATATTTAATAAAAAAATAGATTAGTTTTAAAAGCTTAGTTTTAATTAAGTTTTAAATGCTTTGTGTTAAATGCTAAAGTTTAAATGCATGGTTGTAGCTTAGTTTTAAAATGTTTTATTAGGAAGCAATAAAAAATAAAGAATGTATTAAAAATATATAAATAATATCTAATAAAAAGAAAAAAAATAATACAATTAAACTAAGTATATAATAAAAATGATAATTTAATACAAATGATATTAGTTTTAAAAGCATGGTTGTATCTTATTTTTAAAATAAATGTTTTATTATGTGACTTTATCATGTGACTCTCTGCAGTATATGTAAGGGATAATGTACAGGCAGCCGGTAGTTATCGCAGAAATAAGCCCCGACAGTGTGATCAGGACCCGACGCGAAGCGGAGGGGCTTATTTCTGCGATAACTACCGGCTGCCTGTACATTATCCCGCTTATTACACGGCTACTTGCCACATAAGGAAAAAAACTGGACATGAATATGAATTTGAAACCTTTTATTGGCATATTTGTTTTAAATTAACATTTTTATCCTTCCGCCAAACGATATAGTACCACGTGACTAACATTCAAACTATGAACGTTAGTAAGACAATTTAAATAGATTAATGTCGAAATTTTCCATTGTTAATTGTGGTTGTCCAGTGTTTGTCACAAGATGGCGCCAAACGGTAATCTTTGTTGGCACAGAGGGATTTTAAACATACAAGTAGTACCGGCTATGCGTTATTACTTTGGAGCGGTGATTATTTGAAAAGAACGAACCTGCAAATGTCTCAACTGACCAATCAGAATCAAGCATTCCAAAGAGCCGTGTAATAACTTCAAATAACTGACTGCATACACTAATGCACACTGTCTTTCACGCTAACATTTTATCCTCATTTTCACAATTTTCAAACACTATTCTAAGTAAACCATCTGCTAAGTCGCAATGAAGATTTGGGTTTATAGATTTGTGTATCTCTATTGAGCACTGTCCAAAGGGTATGATGACAGCAATGAAGTGCAAATGGCTTTCATTATCCTGCACTTTCCACTGATAACTCACAATTGAAATGAGTGCCACACTTGCACCAGGCTCATGGGTCATACAGGTTTATAAGAACAAGAATACCATAGCCATCTTAAAGGGGTCTTAGCATCGTTTTTATTACATTTTGCTTTGCAAGTCTATTGATAATGTTAGACAATGCTTCTTGAACACACAAATGTATTTTCAAACTACACTTATCCACATTCTCTCTGCATCAAATGATGCACAATATAAAAATACAAAAAGTTAAAATGACCATGATTTTTCTGTTTTTAATGTGTCTCTTATATTTTATTCATTGATACTGTTTTCTCTTTGTTAAACTAGCACACTAATTCTTGACAACACTTTATTGTGGGCAAAATGTTTAGTGGAAAAGCTTCCACATGTTTTTCTGTGGTTTAGACAGCATAAATCAGCAGAACATATTCTGTAGTACATTAACCGTGCAATCCATGCTGTTGTTTACATCTGAGTTTTACCAGTATGGTTTTGCATCTGCATAACTGACCAAATCATGACTGTAAGTGCAAATCCTCTCTATGCTGTGTTTTCCACCAACTGGCAAAACAAAAACTGTTTTTGTGACCAAATTTGGCCACTCACACACACACTCCCATTGGAGACTTGCCTTTTAAAAGCTAAACAGTTCTTTACTGTTTAAAAATTGCACATTGAGACTCCTTCATTGTGATCTATTATGCAGTACGCGTTTCATTTCAGTGACGTCCAGTCATGCCCACATGTAAGCAAACATTGCAGATTCTTTCTGAGGGTTTATAGTAGGAGTATCATCTGTGACAGTGACAGACATGAATCTTGTGAACGAGTGATTCAGAGTTTCATTTGAGAGTTAGTCCAGCTTCAGTCTAAAGAGACAGCACGAGTGAAATCCTCTTCATATCTGAGAGCACAGTGTGCAGACCATACACGAGTCTAAACATAGTGTGCAGACTTTACAGAAACACACTAAATCTAGACTGGACTTTGTCTTCAACATTATCGTCCATCTCTGAGGAGAGAGTAGAGAGCCAGTTGAGCCGCGACACTCAGAGTGTCATGGAGAAGAGCTCAACAGGTGAAATTAAAATCATGTAGTTAATAAAATGAATAGTTTTAGGTAATGATGATAGCCCTGGGTCATAGTTGTCGCTAATAGTATTTTCTCTTTCTTAGTTTCAGAAAGACATACAAGCTGGAAGATGATCATGGCTTCTTTCTTTAAGAAAGTATGTAAGGCTGCAAAGCTCTCCTGCTGCTCCCAGCACACAATAGACCCACAGTTAGACAACTCTACACCAGACGTCAACTTGTTCATCCCTGAGGACGGTGTGGAGAGACTGGAATTGAGTGGAGCCGCTTGTGCCTCCTCAGCCAGAGCTGGATGATCCTGATCCCAACCAATGGTAAGCCTATGATCATAATAACAAGAACAAGATACACTTTACTAAAGCAAAAAAAAAAAAAAAAAATCTGTTGAGAAAACCCACTTTGGAGCTTAAGTTGATAGACTTCAACTACTTAGTAGTAATGGCTACAATCACAGGCATTATAGAGGTGAGCTGGCAGTTTGTGTAACAGAGTGTGGAAACCAGCATGTAGTGATTTATTGATCATGTGATGCTCCTAAGTATTGCTAAATAACTAAATAGGAAACTACAAATTTTGCTGTTGTATAGTCAGGTCCATATATATTTGGAAACTGACACAATTTTTATTATTTTAGCTGCTGACCAAAACATATTCAAGTTACAGTTATACAATGAATATGGGCTTAAAGTGCACACTCTGAGCTTTAATTTTTAGGGCAGTCTCATCAAATTGGTAGAAAGGTTAAGGAATTACAGCTCTTTAATATGTACCTCCCCCTTTTTCAAGGGACCATAAGTAATTGGACAGTTGACTCAAAAGCTGTTTCATGGACAGTTGTGGGCTATTCCTTCATTTTTTCTACATCAATTAACCAGGTAAAAGATTTGGAGTTGATTCTAAGTGTGCCATTTGTATTTGGGAGCTGTTGATCTGAACCCATCATGCGGTCAAAGAAGCTCTGCATGCAAGTAAAACAGACAATTGTTAGGCTTCAAAAACAAAAGAAATGCATCAGAGAGATAGCAGGAACATTAGGAGTGGCCAAATCAACAGTTTGGTGAATTCTGAGAAGAAAAGAACACACTGTGAGCTCTGCAACATAAAAAGGCCTGGATGTTCACAAAAGACGACAGTATGGGGGATGATTGGATGATCCTCTCCATGGTAATAAAACATTTTACAACATCCAGCCAGGTGAAAAATACTCTCCAGGAGGTAGGCTATCACTGTCAAAGTCTACAATCAAGAGAAGACTTCACCAGAGCAAAATAGAGAGGGTTTACCACAAGGTGCAAACAAGACCAGATTAGACTTTGTCTAAAAACATTTTAAAAAAGCCAGACCACTTCTGGAAAAGCATTTTTTGGACTGCTGAAATTAAAATCAACGTGTACCAGAATGACGGGAAGAAAAAAGTATGGAGAAGGCTTGGAACAGCTCATGATCCAAAGCCTAGAACAGGGATCCTCAAATCTGGCCCAGGAGATCCATTTTCCTGAAGAGTTTAGCTCTAACCCTAATCAAACACACCTGAGCATGCTAATCAAGGTCTTCAGGATCATTAGCGAATCACAAGTAGGTAAGTTTGATCAGGGTTGGAGCTAAATTCTGCAGTGCATTGGCCCTCCAGGGTAAGATTTGAGGAACCCTGGCCTACAACATCATCATCTGTGAACATGGTGAGCAGTGTAATGGCATGAGCATGGCTTCCAGTGGCACTGGGTTACCGGTGTTTAGTGAGGATGTGACAGAAGACAGAAGCAGCCGGAAGAATTCGGAAGTGTGTAGGGATATACTGTCTGCCCAGATTCAGTTAAATGGAGCAAAGTTGTTTGGGCGGCTCTTCATAGTACAAATGGACGATGACCTAAAACATACAGCAAAAGCAACCCAGGAGTTTTTAAGGTAAAAAAGTGGAATATTCTGCAATGGCCAAGTCAATCTTCTGATTAAGCATGCATTTCACTTGCTGAAGACAAAACTAAAGGCAGAAGACCCACAAACCAACAACAACTGAAGTCAGCTGCAGTAAAGGCCTGGCAAAGCACCACAAAGGAGGAAACCCAGTCTCTGGTGATGTCCATGAGTTCCAGACTTAAGACAGTCATTGCATGCAAAGGATTCTCAACAAAATATTAAAAATGAACATTTTATTTATGATTATATTTATTTGTCCAATTACTTTTGATCCCCTGAAAATGGGGGTTGTGTGTATAAAAATGGTTGTAATTCCTTAGCATTTTCTGTTATATTTTTGTTCAACCCCTTGCATTAAAGCTTAAAGTTTGCACTTCAATTTCATCTTGATTGTAGCATTTTAAAACTATTCTAGTGGCTTACAGAGCTGAAATTACGAAAAGTGTGTCAGTGTCCAAATATATATGGACCTGACTGTATATGTAAACTTTTGTTCTGGAAGTGAACTATTCTTTCAAACAATCACTTAATGTCAGCCAATATAAATGTAATAAAATTAACTATAAAGGTAGGCAATGCAGAAACCAATAATACAAATTCAAAGCATAAAAACAACCTAGTTCCTCAAACAAAAGTTGGAGACTTACTTTTTTCAGCACAGCAATAAGTTACATTTTAACATTATTATTACTTCACAATATTATCATTTTACTGTATGTGATCAAATAAATGCATCCTTGGTGAACAAAAGATACTTCATTAAAAAGATTTAAAAATCATACATTCAAACATTTGACAAGTACTAGATGAAAATCTGTAGAAAATCATGTGTGCCATATACTTGACGGGAAAGCAGATAATTAATCAATCAATTAATTAATTAATCCCATACACTGAGTGTGATTTTGGTAGCCGCGGTCTAATTAAAAGTTTATGTAGTGGTTTATTTTTATATTTACAATATGGCTAGCATGAGTGTCACGATGGAGTGCTCATGAACTCCTTTACTGAGCACTCCAGTCCGGACTCTGTTTTCCATTTGCTGGACTCCATTTCCAGTAATCCCTCACATGACACTGATCACACAGCCAATCACTTCCTGTTAACAGACTATATAAACTTCCTGGATACACACACCTTGCAAAGTCTGATTCTAGTATTGCTAACATTTCTGAGCGTTTTCCCTGTGTGCTTACCTGTTGCCGATCTGTCTGTTTTTGTTCCTGATTGTCTGCCGCCTGCCTTTCGACCCTCGCTTGTGTTTCTGGATTTACTCTGTTTTGCCTGCCGCCTACCTCAACCTGCTTGAACTCTGACTACGATTCTGTTGTGTCTCCATTGATCTGTGTGCTGTTGATCGACCTGGACTGTACAACTCTGATTATTGGAATTAGTAAATCTGCATTTGGATCCTCAGCCCATTGTCTCCTTTGTTACAGTGAGCACCATCAAGTGCGAGCGTCAGGCAAACAAACTACTATGGTTAAAGTTTAAAGAATCTGAAAAAGAATTCTTTGAAAAGGAATCATGGTAAAATTCTAACTATACAAAAAAATATGTAAGATTTTATTTTAGGATTTTAACCATTACCTCAGACAGCCTCATATGAGACCTGTGCTAACGTTAATCAAACAGAGCATATCATAAAATATATTCTTACAGGATTATTTCTAAGAAAAGGGTTTCTGACTGAAAAAAGTGTTTTCTCAAGTAATTTCTTCACTTATTTTAAATTACATTAATGGTTTAAGGTACGACATTATAAAATATATATATATATTCTGACAGGATTTTTTCAGAGAAAAGGGTTTCTGACTGAAAGTATTTTCTCGTGTAATTTTTTCACTTATTTTAAATTACATTAATGATTTTTAAAAGAATATGAAGGTATGACATAATAAAATATATTTTGACAGGATTTGGTATGAAAAAAGGGTTTCTGACTGAAAAAACATTACTGATTTTTAAAAGATTATGAAGATATGATGTTTTTATCATTAATTGTTGTACTATTAATGTAACATTGTGTTCTATTTGAATCAGGTCAACAAGATTCATAACTACCCTTTCTGTGTTTTTTTCTTAGCATCACAATGGCCACATACACTCCATACAGCCGTCCAGAGCCATAAAAAATGCAAATGTGTTGTTACGCGTGTAATGCGAAAGGTGGTACCTGTGAAGTGTGGAGAGGAAATTGAAGTGGAGCAACATAAAGTAACAGCCTTGTGTTGTGACAGAAGGCAGTAATACTTACCTGTCATCTAAGAATGGTGAGTATAGCAGGAACAACTGTGACCCATTGAGTGAACACCTGTAAAATCAACAGATATAATTTCTGCTTGTCACTAAGATCTTATGACGAAAGCCAAACAGTGTGACTTCAACAGACATTTAAGAAAAATGTTCTATATCAACCTTCGCAAAAAAATTGGTCCTGATTAACAGCTCTAACCAGTGCGCATCTGTACTGACATCTTCATTTACACACAATTTAAATTGTACAACACAGATCAGACAAGGTTACTGCAACTTTAGCAATTTCGATTGCCTTAACTTTTTGGACTATTTCTTTACCATTTAAAATGATTGACACTACAATAATGTAAAGGGGAAAAAAAGTGTTTTTGCATATACATGTTTGATGAAAAACAACATTCAGAAGACAAATTCTTCAGTGTCTCTTAGACCCTTCCACTGGTGTGTCAGTAAACTCACAGATGAGAGAAAACAGGATTACTGGACTAAAAATAATATTACCTTAAAGGATCCTTATATAAAGGAAAAGTTTTCCACATGTAATACAGACTTTGTATAAAATATGCTAATCAGAGACACGCCCCTTTAATTGGAGTATTTAAATAAGAAGGATAACAAATCAGATGGACTACATCAAGCTAGAAATGTAAAGTTTTTGATATAAAAGTCCTATGTGCACCTGAGAGGACCATTTAAAAATGCAGTTTAAACCCTTTAAACTTCATCCACATAAATGTAATTTCAATAAATGATTGCTTGATTTTAACATTTTCCAGGGGGTTAATTGATTTCCCAATTTTATTAATTACTTGAAAAGTGATTTATGTTTCGTTTGATAAATCCTAGATGAGACCCCGGAGTTTGAAGAAGGGGTCAGCTACTTGGTGAAAAACCATACCTTGTCAAACAACTATGAAAAGCCAAGCATCTTTGTTGAATCAGCCACCAGCAAATTTAAAATCAGCCCACTGACCCTGACTGAAGATCAGGAAGAAGAGCCAAAGAGATCCTTGTTCCAAACTACCCTCTGGGTTTCAGCAGACAAAGTGGACCCATCAGAGGAAGGGTATGTCAGTCTCCTGCGAGAGATAGAGGAAGTAAGTACATATAACAGAGGATCTCATGCGTAATGCAGTGCAGTGACTGGATTAAGAGTTCATTCTCATGAATAAATTGTTGGCTTTGTTTTTCTGTCTTCAAACTTGCTGAAGGTAATTAACAAAAATTAGTTTGACCTATAGCATGCAGGCATTGCACAGAATTGACCAATCATAGCTCATGAGAAGGTGGGATACAAAGAACCAAAAGGTCAAAGCGATGCAATTTTGTATGACCTCAATGTACTGTGAGAGCAATTCTAAAGCATGCAAAGCCATCTGCTCCCTATATCCGTATCTCAGAGTGCTTTGAGGTCATAGTGATATGGTATATAAATGTGTATAATTATATGAATTATATATATATATATATATGTATATATATGTATATATATATATATATATATATATATATATATGACAAAATAGCAATTCAATTTACATAAGCATCTAATTGTTATGAAAGTATATTTAAGCATGTTTGTAAAGAACTTGCTTGATCAGTTTTTGCCAAGATTTTTCAACATGGTAGCTGTTGTGTTTAGGGCTGCACAATATCACATGTGATATTGAATGTGCATCTTGTCAGTAAAGATGGCTGTGTAATCAGTAGTAGGGGAAAGTGGGGACGGTTGCAACACTTTTTGCATTTCCTTTAGTTTTTCAGAGACTTTTTGTATTAGAAAGACGAAATTAAAACAATAAAGCCGCATCTGTCAGCTACTCACCCATATTGCTGCTACATGTGTACATATTATAATATACGTACACTTTACACTTAAATAGACAAAGTGAAATGTTGCAAACCTCCCTACAATAGGGGACAGTTGCAACATTCAATAAAATGTAATGAAATCATTCTTAAATATAATTTTGCAATTTGTTTATTTTATTTGTTTACAGTCACGGTCTTCAATAAGGTAAATTGGCTGTAAAAAAACAAAGAACGGTAAATTAAAAACATTAAGTAACAAGTAGATTTTTTTACCTATTCACTTAAAAAAAGGAGAGATAACTATTAAAGGTGTTCATTAGTATTATCGTTATAAAATTACAATTATGTTATGGCAAGCTTTTAAATCAATATTGTGGTAAGGGACAGCATGTTGGGATGGTTTCAACAGTGTGTTGCAACTGTCCCTACAGTGATAGCCATGATAAAAATTGGTATATTAGCTTGACAACATAGCACTGGCACATGCTAGCTATGCCTATTAGAAACTAAGAACGCACAGATTAAAATGTTATGTTTTTACAATTCGTCACAGACAACTTAGACACTATGTCCAAAAATCTAATCTTTATAAAAATGACTTTTTTACCAAGAAAATGATTTTGGGCAGAAGGACTGATCACATGTGACTGATTTCTTCCAGGAAGTATGAGGGGCCAATAAAACGTGTGTAGTATTAATATTATCACTGTATCTTATTCCTGCTTAAAGAAATAAGCAATGTTGCAACTGTCCCCACTCTCCCCTATATCTCCATCACCTGTGCAAGTTCAGATATAGCAGCGCTTACTACGCAGAGGGCTCCCCAAGCTCCCTGATCTGCCATGGCCCCTTGAGTACCCTGATCTTTCATGGTTACCCAGGCTTTCTGATCCACCATGGCCCCCCGGGCAGCCCCCTGATCTGATGTTACAGTGTGAGATGTACTCTCTGGGAGGGGGGAGTTATGTCAAGTTGACGGACTGATTTTTCCTTGTTTTTCACCTGTATTTGTTTCTGTTTGGTTCCAGTTTCCTTATTTGGTCATGTTCCCTTCCTTGTTTAGTTAATTAATTATTCCCTGCTGCACCTGAGTTTAATTATCCTGTGTATTTAAGTTCCTGCTTGTCCCTTCCTTTTTGTCCGGTCTTAAATGTCTTTATTTTGTATTGGATATTTGTTCCCCTGCTAACCTGTCTGGATTATTCTGTTTGGATTACCCTTTGTGGATTTTATTAAATAACTTTCATTTAATTCTAATCTCTGTGTTTTGCATGCGGTCATGACACTATGAAGGTAAAAGTGAAATAAGGCTATAAGCTGTATAAAGAGAAGTGGACCACATGATGAAATCAAGACAAGAGCTGATACATTCTTACTGAGATTGTAGTGGCCGAAAGGGCAAGAGTAAAAAGTTTTCCACACTGTGTGAACAGTGTATGATGGAACTGTGTAATCTGGCAACAGAAAAAATGCTGTGCAAATGAGAATGAATAAGAAGTGTTTGAAGTATGTGCTAAAAGTGATGAGTTGTAAACTGGCTGGTAGGTAACAGAAAATAGATATAATGGGTTGATGAGAAGATATTTGTGCATGAATAGAGGAGGGGTATGAAAGTGTGGTACTGCTGAATACAACTATTTAATCAAATTTTTAAAAAATACTTTCTTTAATGTATAATTAACAAGAAAATGAATGAAGGCCAACTGATTGTTTATTGTAGCAAATGAATTAGAAATGAAACAGTACTTATATCTACTGTACATACAGGCTACTGGGAGCACAACAAAGAATGAACTGTGCAGATTAAAAAAAAGACCTGCACAAAACTTAATGATAAGATACAATGCACTTAAAATCAATAGGAACATTTCATTCTCATTCTGATTGTAGAAATTGCTCTTTTTTCTAAACCTCTTCTTGCATTGAAGAAAACGGCAGTTTCTTTCCAGAATGAGTTTGCAAATGACGTTTCATGTTGCTTTGACATGTGAAACTCTTCTCACACTGAAGACACTTGTACGCTTTCTCTCCAGTGTGAACTGTCATGTGAATCTTAAGGTTTCCTTTATATGCGAAACTCTTTCCACACTGAGGACATATGAACGGCTTCTTTTCGGTGTGAATTGTCATGTGAGTCTTAAGAACTCCTTTTCGTGAGAAACTCTTCCCACACAGTTTGCAGATGAAAGGCATCTCTCCGGTGTGAATTCTCATGTGGAAATTAAGGTATTGTTTCTGTGTAAAACTATTCCCACACAGTTTACAGATGAAAGGCTTCTCTCCAGTGTGAACTCTCATGTGGACAGTAAAGTTATTTTTGTGTGTAAAACTCTTTCCACATTGATCACATTGGAATGGATTCTCTCCAGTGTGAATTTTCATGTGCGTCTTCAGATCTCGATTTCGTGAGAAACTCTTCCCACACAGTTGGCAGCTGTAAGGTCTCTCTCCAGTGTGAATTCTCATGTTAGAAATAAGGTTTGTAGTTTGTGTTTTTTTATTTATTTCTGGTAAGGAAGTATTTTTATTCTGTGAGCAACTAATTGATTTTTCTTCAGTTTTGAAATCGTGTTTCTCTTTTTGATCTTTCTCTTCTGTTTCATTGAGTTCTTGACTCTCCTCTTTCAGTGCCATCAGGTCTGAGGTCAAATAAGAAAAATGCAAGTTAACAGCAGTTTAATGGCACAAAGCAACAGACATCAAAACATTCAGACTAGTGCTGGCAATCTAAAAGTAACTATTTGACAATAAACAATTTCACACTAAACCTCCAAATAAATGTGAAACAACATAAAGATTGTACATTTAAAATATGTGGCTTATTGGCATCTTTTCACCAAGTGAATTGTTACTGAAGACCAGTCTCATTGATACAAATACTGCTACTGATCTGTCTCTATTAAATGCATTTCCTTCCAATTTTAGACATTAATCATAGCCATAATTAAAAACAATTATTTGTAACATATATATTGTTATGCTTTTATCACAACTACCATATAGTTATAAAAAAATTACATCTGCCATGTTTATCTTCACTCTAGAGAATGTAAAAGCAGCATTCAAGTAAGAAATATTTCCTAATTAAACCCACAGAAGTTACGATGAGTGATTTTCGGTTTCTATTTTATTGTTTGGCTCCAGAGTTGGAGAGTAACAAAGTACATGTAACATCATTTCATATTTAAAATACAAAACGAGTAACTATTATGGAACATGTTACCTGTTTCTGATGCAGAAAAGTTAGTTGATGCATTCATGACGTCTAGACTGGACTATTGTAACGCACTACTAGGTGACAGGGCCGGATTTAGCCAGTCCAATTAGGGGGTGCATGTAGAATATTGGGGGGGCAAGTGTGGGTGAGCTTCTCTAATTATCTATGCAAAGAAAACTATACTAACTATGCTGTCATCATATCAGTCCACCTATCCATATCTCTATCTTCTCCTTTGATCTATTTGATTTGTCTTATAGGTTTTATGTTTGATGCCCTACCCTCTGCATTTACCCGGGCTTGGGACCGGCACAAATAGGACACTGGCTTGTGCCCTTTTGAGGCTGCATTTATGTTTTTTTTTTTTTTTTTTAATTTTTACTTTTTTAAATGTCTATATCTATCTATCTATCTATCTATCTTTTCATTTTTTTGTCTTTTTATTTTATTCATATATTTTTTTATTTCTTTTTTTGTGTATTTTTTTTACAAAATTTTTTTTTTTTTAAAGCATCAGTCGTCTGCTTTTCTGTGCAAAAAGACTAACAAATGCATGCATATCTAGGCCTGTGGTTATGCCCTTCTCCTGAGCCAGAATAACTACATTTCTTTTTCTTTCATGTAGCAATAGTGCGGCGGAAGGGAGTAAGAACACGAGACAAAGTGGAGAAAGAGCTTTAGCATGATGCAGATGATATTCCAATCACAAGGGAGGTCACATACATGCGATGGAGCTGAGGAAATGCATTCTTATACCCGTGTAGATATTTGCAAACGGTAGAGAGGTCTTCACACTCTACATTGCCATCATCATCAGTCTTTTTAAATTATTTTCCAGTCTTTTTGCATTTCAGTTTTCACAGACACTAGTCCATATCGCGATTTGAATTAAGTGACAGACCAACTTTTGATTTATTAATCCAAAAATCGACTAATTCTGTGGTATTCCGCGCTATAGTAAAGTCGGTTTTTATGAATGGAGTGCGCGATCCCGTCCGTGTTTTCGCAGAGGAGACATTGTAAACGCGCGATCATGTAGAGACAGAAATGACATACCTTCGTGTAAATAGGATAAATAACATAAGGCAATTTAGTTTGTTTGTTTTATGAAATTCGGAATTTTGCATGCCTTTACGTTTGGGGGGGCAGTCACAGCATTTAGGGGGGCATTGCCCCACCTTGCCCATGCCTATATCCGGGCCTGCTAGGTGACTGTCCTACATCTTCAATTAACAAACTACAAGCTGGTGTTTCTGAAATATGATTATTTATTGAACATTTAGTGCTATTTACATTTTAATATCACACTTTTGATGATAGCAGAAAAAATCACTTACAATTAAAACAAATGTCAAGTTAAAAACTGAAGTGTCATTGTTTGCTTCAAGCAAAATAAAGTTTTTTGTCAGATACCGCTTTCATTGTTTTCTAATCAAAAGTAGATACTGTGTTTAATGTTACACAGAATATTTTGTTGTTGTTGTTGTTGTTGTTGTTGTTTTTGTAGCGCTGGACATTTTAATAAGGATAAAATAAGTGAGTTCCGCTTTGAAAATGAAAACCAACCTGTTTGTTCCTCAGTATCTTCATGTTTGACTCTGAATGTTTCTTCAATCTTCATGTCTTCACTCTCCTCTTTAATAAATGCCATCTTTATAATAGTGTGTCACGTGGATCTCAGTTGCTCCACCAGGAGGTTTTCTGCGTTTGGTAGAAAGAAAAATAAATGTAAATTAAATCTCTGAGTGCGCCTCAATTAGCTCCCTAGTTTAGTAGTCAACCTATATTTAATACACTCCACTTTCATGAAAACATTTGCTATTTGTATTCGATGTCGTTACAAGTGTTTGTTGTTCTTGTTGCATTTTTTGTGTTTTGAGCAGCAGATGTCGTCAGTGTGCAGTGATTCGAGTGATTCAAAACAGTGAATCATTTTGTGAATCGATTGATTCAGTTGAACTGGAGTTTTGAAAAGATCCGTTTCTATCAACACTACTCGACAGTGACCGAATTCGTTAGGAAAAATATTTAGTGTCACTAAATAGAGCATTACAGAGTTGTATTGGCTAACAATTCATTTCACCGTTCTATATGCAATTCGCTAAACGAGTTGTACAGATTTAAACACTTTCATTTGTTAAAAGCACACACCTTTCTCCGTTTGAATCCAAATGCAGGAGCGCGCCGCAGCCTTATGACGTCACATCTCCAGAACAAAATAAAAGTCTTGTTCGCTAAAACAATATAATTTTAGATTATAAAACACCTATAATACTGTACAGCTGTACCTAGTACGTAGGATGAATTGAAGGGACGAACTGCAGATCTATCAAAAGTCCAAAGCTATTGATACTAATTATCTAATTTTATATCTAATACATCATAACATTTGTGATATTCTCAACCAAGAATAAAGTCAAAGACAGAGACAGTTAGTGTGGGAAAACATAGCTGCTCAAGTTAATGCATAAGTTGAAATTTAAAATATGTAAAGTATTTAAATATTTAAGTATAATAAAAAAATAAGTAATGTAGCCTAATGTTTGACGTTTATTGACTTTTCACTTGAAAAAGTGGGGAATTGGCTGTAATTCTGAAGTTATTTCAGATGTAATTGCATTAAATGACATAAAATAGGCTACTGCATAGTTTCTACAACAAATTTGACAAAACAAGAATGCATATAACTTTAACTTAATGTTCAGTGGATATGTTTAATTTAAGGTTCCCACTTTTACACACGTTGATCAGTTTAAGATAAGATTTCTAAAACTGAGTTTTTAAAATATTTAAAAGTGCACTTGTGTGTCTGCCTTTTTTATTGATCAAGTGGTAGAGGTTGATATGACATTTAGAATGTAAGCAGTACTAAAAAATAGTTTTTAGAACGAGTAATAATCCCATTAATCTAGTTACAGCACATGTCCCTGTTGAAGGTCAGTGAATTTAAGCTAATTATTTATTTTTTGCAGTAAAATCAAAGGTAAAACTTAAAATTGTATTGAATCTAATTGTAATTTTCATGTAGGTGCAATCCTGCCGGTATTAAAAGAACGTGGCACTATACACTTTTCTTGTTGTTTTAAAAGGATTTGTTGAAAGCGAACTTAATAACAATTTTCTTCTTTCTGTTGGCATGTTTCTGCTGCTCAGTCCTGGCCTTTCTGCTTTTAATGACTAAATTTGCCAACAAGGATCTTTTGTCATTTGTTAGACATTACAGCAGATTGTACGGGACAGACAAAGTTGGTTATTCATCTTGCAGAAGTGTATAAAGCATTCGGCCTTCTTGATAATATATCAGCATTTCCATAATTACCTGGGAAAACTGAAACGATTGGTTAGAAAACCAGATAGTATTTTTTAGCCGGTTGTCAAAAGACTTTGAGAAATGCTTCCAAAAGAATTTCCTCAATAAAATGAAGAATCTCATCTCTCATTAGGTTCAAAAGAGCTTAAGAAGGTGCATTTATGATTGTTTGTCACGTAAACAAAGAGACAACTGCATTAAAATCAACACATTGCTGTAATTAATGATATGATCAAACAGAATAAAATTGTCCTTTTAGTGTGTCAAAGGTTCAGTAAAATTAATTCACTTTACATTTACCCATGTGAATCCTCTGCAAGCATATGTCAGAGTCTCTGACTTGCAAGAAAAGACTGTAAAAATTGTTAGCTTTGTCCTGTGTAAAACAAAAATATGTCCTTCTTCAGCTGCCATTACTCATACAGCCTACCAGAAATTATACAAATATGCTGTTTTGGTGCTCAAGAAACATTTCTTAATCATCAGTCTTGAAAACAGGAACCTACTAGCATAACAAAAGATGTGTAAGTTATTTTTGTACCCTGGTCATTTTTGACCACGAACACCACCAATGTTATAGAGATTTGAACAACCTGAGGGGTAAGGCCTTCCAGAGGCCAAAGCCTTTGGAAGGCAAGCCTGCAACCCTTAGCCAAAAAAAGTTAAATGGCTAATGCTGTTGCTTCGGCAGTACACAGGGAAGGAGACCAGAGGCCGTTTGGTTTGATTAAATGTCAACAGAGGTGATGGGTTCACTATGCTAATTAAACAGCTTTTGTGAGGAAACAGCTTATCATTTAATGAACAGAATCAAAAACCAGAGCTCTGGACAAAACCGACTGAAGCCAAACAAAACAATAGGCTCGTTTGAGATGAGGAAAATCTGTGCAGAATTGATCACCGGTGATCAACGCAAGATGCATGCCGGTTAGAAAAGTGTCCGAGTTACGTCCGACTTGCTCTGACATCATGCTGACGTGTGCCAAAAAACTCTCGCGATGGCAAGGCGGATGTGTCGGATTGAGCAGTCGGGCGCAGTAGCTCTCCACCGACTGCGCTGACCAAAAGCACCATGGGAAACGACTGGCTGACGACACAGCTTAATGCTCATTGGTTCAAACAACTGTGATGCTGCGTTCTCTTCTAAAATGTTTTATTTTTTAATCTACATGGGGTTCAGAGTATAATTTTTTATCCACATTAATTTCACATTCGTCTAGTACAAATATGTCGCCTTGTTTCATAATTACAGTGTATAGTTTTTCGTTATTTACCTCAAAAGAATGGAAGTAAGATGTTACAATATGCCCCGTAGGTGGGGTACATTGTAACATCTGAGCGGCACGTTGTAACATGACCATATGACAGCTTAAAATGTTATCTGGTCGAATGAAAAAAAAATTACACGACAAACTATAATATTTTGTCAATAAAATAATGGCATTTTTTTTAAAAGAATTTAAAATAATCGCATTTTGGAGTTTGACAGTGAACATATGGCAACCATGCACGACCCTGATCGCAACACAGCTGTACAGTATATTTCAAAACTATGTAGGCAAATAGATGAAACATATTTAGACATTCAGAAAAACACTCCATTCCCTCCACACACAGCTCTCATAGAACACCACACACATAAACCAGCCAAAATGCTTTACATTACTTGAAATAATTTCTGAACATTAAACAGCAACTGTCAGTCTTTATTCACCTGTTTCTTGTGGTTTCTCATTAAAAACCAAAAGTAAATAGTGTAAATTACATCGCTAATGTCATAGAATAGCATAGTTTAATATAGTGGGGCACATTAAAAAGCACTGTTACTTCCCCATCTGCGCAACTTGGATTTAAATCAGGTTAGTGTTTCCAAAGCATTAATAAACTATGAATAAATCTAAACTGATAAATAACAGATTGGAGATTAAAATAATAGCAGTTTTCTCTTGTTTTAAATGAATGCTAAAAACTGAGATGAAAAAATTACTTCAGCCAGAAACGTACTTTTACTACGGTAAAATAAATATTCAGCGATGTCTTTTTCGTATTTAATACGACATGTAAGTTTTTTAAAATGTTATAAATACGTTTTTTCACAACGCTGTGAAAACGTTTTTAACGTTTTTATCACGTCCGTATGTGTCACAGTTCTGTCTTGTCATTGGTTTTTCCCATTTGTCTTCCCCCTGTCATTTTGTTATTTGGTTTAGTCCTCGTTTGTGTAATCACCGTCACCTGTGTTTGATTTATCAGTCATCTATGTCACCTGTGTCTTATGATTAGTCTGTCCTTAAAAGTCTGTCTGTGAGTTTAGTTCCCTGCCGGTCCTTCTGTGTATTTAGATGTGTGTGTATGTTCCTGCCTTGTTCCAGCCTTGTTCCACTCGGAGATTTATATTAAATATATTGTACTTTGTAAATATTGTCTATCGTCTCGTCTACTCCTGCACGCACCCCTGACATAAGGACCGACTGAAACAGTTTAACCCGGCACCTTCCCCTGCGTTTATTTTTCCGTCTTTGTTTTTCTCAGTGTTTTGTTTTTGATTTATTATGGACCCTGCCGTTATCATCATCCTCCTGAAGCAGGGGAAACGCTCTCTCGAGGACCACATCAGAGACTTTCTGTTCCTCGTCCCATCTACTCATTACCCGGACAGCTGCTTGTGCACGTTCTTCCGCAATGGATTAAATGAAAACATCAAGACGCAGCTGTCCGGGGAGGGTCCTCGAGAGAGCCTTGCCGGATACATCGAGTGGGTGCTGGCGTCCTGTGGATCTTCCTGGACTGTCGGCTTCGTCGAGGAGGACGTCAGCCCCACTCACGACCCAGAGAGCAGCCAATCATCGCCCCGACATGCAGAGTGGGAACCCGAGCGCACCGCGGATGAGGGATTAGAGCCGCGAGCGACAGAGCCAGAGCCCTCTCCGGCTGATTAGGTGCGTGAGCCGGATTCTACATCTGTGACGGTGGATTGCGACGTGGAGCAAGTGAGGGAAATGGAGAGCCCTGCCCACTGCAACTCCGCTGGGGGTGAGATAGACAACTCTGGGGACCTTATTGACTTCTTTTCCGAAGTTATGGATTATAAACCATTTGACTTAATAGACTTTTCCTCTGAGCCACTGACCTGCCTAAGCTTCCCTCCCACCCGCCCTCTTCTGTCTGAATCTGCCTGGTCCCCGCTGGTTCCGCCCAGCCGTCCTGAGTCCCCGCTGGTTCCGCCCAGCCGTCCAAAGTTTCCCAGGTCATCGGTCAGTCCCCTTGCTCACCCTCAGCCCACCATCCATGCAGTGGGCTCGCCGCAGGGATGCCAATCAACATCGGTGGCATGGCTGGAGGATCCCTCAGCTCCGCCTCCAGCCTCACAGCCCAGATCTCCACCTCGGCCCTCCGACCCTGCGGCTCCACCACGGCTCTCAACGCCCTCAGCTCCACCGTCGCCCGTCGGCCCACCAGCTCCACCGGGCTCCATCGTCCCTCCGGCTCCGCCTTGGTCAGTCGTCGACCATCCGCCGCCTCGGGACTCCACTCCTCTGGCTTCGCCTCGTCCCTCTGTCCCTCCGGCTCTGTCAGGCTCCTCCTTCCCGTCAGCATCGCCTTCATCCTCTGTCGCTCCGGCTCCGCCGCGGACCTCCGGATCTCCGCCTCGGTCGCCAGAGCCTCCTGTTCCACCTTGGCCCTCCGGTTCCTCGGTGTCGCCCTGGTCCGTCGGCTCTCCACCTCCGCCTCGGGTTCCTCTGCCAGCTGCTCTGCCTCTGTCGGTCGGACCCCTGGAGTCGGCGGTCCTCCCTCCACCATGGCTCCTCCCTCCGTCGGCTCCTCCATGGGCTGTCATCCTGGCTGCGATCTGGGTCCTGCTCTCCTGCTTCAGGTCCCTCCTGTGTCTTCCCTGGCTCCTCCCTCCGTCGTCGCCCCCATGGACTGTCTTTTGTGTCACCTGGACTTTTGTTCTGGTCCTCCTCCGGGGGTTGCGTCCTCCGCCGGAGACCCCTTCTTCATTGACTCTGGTTTCCTGGTTTTCCGCCCCTCTCGTTTTTTCGTTTTTTCCACGGCGCGAGGACGCGCCTTTCCGGAGGGGGGCGTAATGTCACAGTTCTGTCTGTCTTGTCATTGGTTTTTCCCATTTGTCTTCCCCCTGTCATTTTGTTATTTGGTTTAGTCCTCGTTTGTGTAATCACCGTCACCTGTGTTTGATTTATCAGTCATCTATGTCACCTGTGTCTTATGATTAGTCTGTCCTTAAAAGTCTGTCTGTGAGTTCAGTTCCCTGTCGGTCCTTCTGTGTATTTAGATGTGTGTGTGTGTATGTTCCTGCCTTGTTCCACTCGGAGATTTATATTAAATATATTGTACTTTGTAAATATTGTCTATCATCTCGTCTACTCCTGCACGCACCCCTGACAGTATGTCTCCTTCAAACGTTTTAAAAACGTACTTACCACTTCCAAACTGGTACTTAACATGCTATATTAAATCTGTATATTGATCTTATTACCAGCACTTTTTTACATTTCACTTTACTTGTACCATTGCTGATATCGTCGATATAGGCCTAATAATTGATACTACACACAAATTTTGTCACTCATCATATTTATTAACAAAATATAAAAATATGATACCTAAACAAGACAAATGCATAAATATATACCAATAAAACATATGAAAATTATGCAATGCATGGCAAATTTGAATATGCGTACATTTACAAAGTTCAAGAAATTTCAGGGCATATATATATTTTTAACAGAAAAAAATGATTTGTATTGGCGAAATATAAAGCATTTAATTTCAAGGAGTTACAAATTATTTTATAGCAGTTATATTAATAGTCAAATTGCAATCTTATTATTCGTTTGCACTAATACTATTGCTTATATTTTAGGTATTTAGGTATACACAAATTACAGTAATATGACATCCAATTTGTTTAATGTTTTATAATGGTTATTATTTTTCAATGAATAATATTTTATAATACAGGCATACCTGATTTTGAAAATGTATGTTTGCGATTTTCCAGTGCTTTCATTGCAGGTTACATTGTTGTGCCAGTAGGTGGCAGCAAGAGACTGTCTTAACCCTACAACTCTCCTTAAGTAGGTTTTATCTTTACTTTCTTTGGGGTCAGATTGACCCCAAGGATTGAAAGTGTGATTCCATAATGAATTATACATTTTTAATATTATAAACTATATATCATTTTTTTCGTTTACTTCTCAACTTTACAGTTCTGCTGTGTTTTCATGGATATTTTGTACTTTTTTACCCATTTACTGCACAATTACTCAACTACGCCACCAAGTGGCTTATAAAAAATTAATTTTTAATAAAAAAAAAACACCTTAATGATGATCTAAATTTAATCTAAATTGTTTTTGGACATTGCTCTATGTGTTAGCGATACAGTACTGCCATCTACAGGTTAGTGGAAAAACTTTTGAAGATATAGTTAAAGAAAGAAAGTGCAATGACCACATACATCCAGCAGAGGCCCTTAGGGACTAATTTCATTTTCACTTTATTTTTCTTCATGCTTCAACTTCTCTAGAGAGTAAAGTAATAATTAATAATCTAGAGAAATAATTAAATTTCCCATTCATAAAGACAGTCACTTGCTTTATTCCTGAATGAATCAGCCTTTCAAACAAATCAAATGAATCATATGATTCAGTAATTAAATCAGTGTCTTGCCTCCATCTGCTGGCAGATATTTTCAGTTGTTTAAATCTTTAATATTTCTGTCTTCAAAATATTATATTTAAAACATTAATCTCAACATGAACGGATGAATTTGATTGCACTCATGCCATCTCTGAGCCTTATCAAACATGTGAAAATGTAAAAACATTTTCAAAAATTTCCCTGTGGATCATATTTACATTTGATCACTTTTAGGAGTCAAATATCACATCGTAATGGGAAGGCACTTTTTTTTTCTGATTTTGGATTATTGTTTAGAATGTGCTCCTAAAATTGACAAGTGCTCCTAACATGAAAAGTAAGTGTAGAGCCCTGGCTATAGCTCCATGCTCTAGTATTTGAGCTACGAGAGCAATGATCAGCATTATCTTGATGATAAACAATAGTTATGTTTGTATTTTTATTTGTTTCAGGATGTTCAATTTGAATCGCTCTGTTACATATTCTGATGTAACTGATGATGCCCTTGATGACATGATCAAAGATATTGTGGCTGGGAATGATCAGCTTGGATCTGAGGCTGTCAGAGCACAGTTACGGGCAGGTGGAGTACGGGTACAGAGAGACAGAGTGAGAAAGAGTTTAATTCGAACCAACCCCAGGGCAGCTGCACTAAGGGCAATGGCACAAAGAAGACCACAGAGGCGATCATACAGAGTTGCTGGACCAAACTCCCTTTGGCACCTTGATGGCAACCACAAATTGATAAGGTAGATATACAGGTGCATCTCAATAAATTAGAATGTTGTGAAAAGGTTTTCTTGTAAGTTATTTCAAAGAGTGGCACTTGCCCACACTGCCAAAGGTACCAAAAGCTGGTTCAATGACCATGGTGTTACTGTGCATGATTGGCCAGCAAACTCGCCTGACCTGAGCCCCATAGAGAAAGAGGAAGACGAAAGACACCAGACCCAACAATGTAGACGACCCGAAGGCCACTATCAAAGCAACCTGGGCTTCCATACCATCTCAGCAGTGCCACAGACTGATCACCTCCATGCCGTGCCCAATTGAGGCAGTAACTAAGTACATATAGAGTAAATTAACATACTTTTCAGAAGGCCAACAATTCACTAAAAATGTTTTATTGGTCTAGTATAATTTGAGGTTGGTGGGTTTTTTGTTAAATGTGAGCCTAAATCATCACAATTAAAAGAACCGACGACTTAAACTACTTCAGTCTGTGCGCATTGAATTCATTTAATACACAAGTTTCACAATTTGAGTTGAATTACTGAACTTTAACACAACATTCTAATATATTGAGATGCACCTGTACACATTACATGAGTATGCTTTTTTGTTTTATACAAGTAACATTTAATAAAGTATATATTATTAAAAAAGTATTCATGAACTTCCTATTTAAATATTCTTTATAGGAAGATGTACTGTAATGTATTTTCTTTTTGTTTTTAATGCCTTATATTATAACAGCGTTTCTGTTATGTTTTAGGTGGAGAATTGTCATTCATGGTGGCATAGATGGCTACAGTCGTCTCATAGTCTTTCTCCGTGCTTCAAACAACAACCGCAGCAGCACTGTAATGAATTGCTTTTTGAATGCTGTGGCCAGGTATGGAGTGCCTTCTAGGGTCAGAACAGATCATGGAGGAGAAAACAATGATGTCTGAGTGATGATGAACATTCTCAGGGGCTCAGAGAGAGGCAGTGCTATCAGGGGCAGGAGCACTCATAACCAGCGTATTGAGAGGCTCTGGGGTGACATGTGGCGGGGATTGACTAATGTTTACTATAATCTCTTCCACTTCCTGGAGAGTGACGGTATAGTGGACATAGACAATGAAATGCATCTCTGGGCTCTTCATTATGTGTACTTGCCAAGGATCAACAGGGACTTGACTGCCTTCATCCAACAATGGAACAACCATGGGCTGAGAACTGAAAGACATCAGACCCCAATGCAGATTTTTGTCCGAGGCTGCCTGGAACAACAAGGACAAAGAACCACAGCAATGCAAGAAATCTTTGGCAGAGGAGCTGGACCAGCAGCTGAAACTGTTGTTCAAGGACCATCTGAACAAGGAGAAACAACAAGAATGCAAGAGACAGCAATGGTTGACTGGCCAGACAGAGTACCAGTACCACAGAATCACTACACTTTGGACAATGCAACCTTGGAGCAACTTGTTGCACAATTTAATCCACTTGGTGGTGCACAAGCAGAACTTGGATTAGACACTCTTTGCAATGTTGATCCCAAAATAGAACTTATGGCTGCATGTTATGGTTGACTTTCATTAAATGGACCAAACTTAAAACTAACCTTTCAAGTTCGTTTAGACTATTTTCCATTATACATTATCACTTTCAGGTTTTTATTTCTTGACACCAAAAGAACCGTCCAAACTGTGTCCAAAACAACATTTTTTTTGGTGAAATTTGGTCACCTTTTTACATTTGTATGGACCCAAATAAGCTTGCAGCTATGACTTTAATAATTAATTATTTTGATATGTATATATGTTAAGACGTAGTAGTCATTTTAATTTAAGGCCATGTGCAGTGGTGGACAGTAAGTAGTTGTAATTCGTTACTGTACTTAAGTACATTTTTCAAGTATCTGTACTTTACTGGAGTAGTTTTATTTTGAGTAACTTTTACTTTTACTTCACTGATTATTCTTGGTGAAATACATATTGAAATAAAGAGCGTTGTGTTATATGGTGTGTGACGAGTCGGCTGACTCCCCCCCTAATTATCATCAACACCCCGGCCCTTATTCGCCGCCCTTCTCCAGGCTCCCGACGGGAGTGGGTGTGTTTGGGGGAGGAGGGGCGCGGAATCATCCCGGGCTGGGAGCGTGTGAAGAGGAGCACCTGAATGGAATGAAGCCTCATCACCGCAGCTGTTTAAATGCCGAGCGCGCCTCTCCTCAGGAGACCGGTCTCTCCCCCGTGCATGCACGCTGGTGTCCTCGCGGGTCCAGGAAGGGGTGAAGAGGGAACCAGCTCCGCCAGAAGGACGAGCTGCCGGAGACCGCACCCGTGACGGCCGACGGGCCAGGATGCCGGGCCGTAGATTCCCCGTTGGAACTGCCGGAAAGCTCGGAAGGGACGAAGCCGCAGGAGATGCCGCCGCCCCTAGGACCCCGGTCCCAAGCAGGGAGCGTGTGCGGCCGCCGGACTCCGCCCCTTTCCTGGACCCTTCCCTACTGAACACTACCTATCCTTCACAGAACCCCTACACATGAGGACACCAGATCCCCTTTTTATTTGGACACTTTTCTTTCATTTTACGGATTCTGCCTTCGTTTCTCTGGGTTTTTTCAGGTTACTGTTAAGACAAGCCATTATTTTTTTAATTAAGAAAAGTAAGATTCTGATTTACAGGAGATGCCACAATAAATATAGCATTACAGTCAACATAAATATATTTTATTATATGAACATATTTTTTTAAATACATATAGTCATTAATTTGATTAATTCTCATTTACCTAATAAATGTACAACATTGTCTCGTGAAGACAAATACCCCCATTAAGCAAGTAACTTTAACAGAGGCAGTGTAGGTTTTGTATTGTGCAAAAACATGAGGGAAGGCAGAACAAAGAGAGAAATTATATGAAAGAATCTATAAGTGAATAAATTCTCTGAATACATAAAGGGAAACAGACTGTTTTCATATCATTTTCAGTGGCATTTGCTTTTGTCTTCCCTCCATGTAAAGACTAATAAAGTAGTGTTTGTAAGTGCAGTGGTGGATGAAATATGCAAATTAAGTACTTGAGTAAAAGTCAGTAAAATATAATCCTAATGAAAATATAATAATATTATCCTAAAGAAAAAAGTACTACTTAATGAAATGTTATTTTGTCATTTTACTTATTTATTTTCATGTTAAGTAATTTTATATTATATGAATTATATATTTTATATAATCTGTATGCAAATTGCCAGGGGGAGTTGGGCTTGTCATAAAAAAGTCTAAATATTAACTACATTAAAATATGATTACCGATATGTATTGTGTGTAAATAAGTGTAAAAAAAACATGAAATTTAAATATAAGAAAAAAAAGTGTCTTCACAAACAATATACAGTACAAAAAAGACCTCACACAGGGCACATTGTATAAAATAAAGAAGAATGCTTTGCAAGTAACTGTGAAAATACATCGTTATGCATAATAGACAGCAGTATGTGAATGGGACTTTTATTTTGCTCTGGTGAAGTGAGGTCATAAAGTCGCGCTGTGCTTTGCATTTGTTGCGATTCACCAGAAGAAAGGTTAGTAGTTTTAAGTGTTTAAATCAATGCAAACTGTTTAGTTGATTTAAACGGTTTTACAAGCTGTGTAAAATAAATTAATCATTATTAAATACAACGCTTTAATGCTTTGTTTAACGTTATCGTGTGAGTAAAGCGCATCCACATGAGTAACAGAAAAAGTGCGTCTCATTTCGCTCCCTTTATCGTCAATCAGTTCATCGTTTAAGTGCTGGAAAGAAGTGATGACAATCCGAGTCATTGAACCGAGTCATTCGTAAATGATTCAGTGATTCAAAGCGAATCAGCGCTCGCTCACCACAAACTGCGATACAATGAAAACAACAACAAACACAAACGTGTATTACAACCGCTGTTGTTTTCATGAAAGTGTAATATATTAGATATGATAAATATTCGAATACCAAATATAGATCAAAAATAGTCTACCCAAATATGAAGCTTCTGTGTATATATATTTTATACGTTATATTTAAGTATATTAACTCTGATTGTCTTACTAGTGCACTGACTACTGAACTAGGAGCTGATTGAGACGCACACAGAGATTAAGTTTGCATTAATTTTTCTTTCTATTAATTATTCTCATATTAAACAGGACAAAGTGTTCAAACACACAGAAAAACTCCTGGAGAATCAACAGAGACCTATGTGACACACTATTATAAATAAAAAACTATTATAAATTATAAAGATGGTGTTTATTAAAGTGGAGAGTGAAGACATGAAGATTGAAGAAACATTCAGAGTCAAACATGAAGATACTGAAGAAAAAACAAAGATGGAGTTTATTAAAGAGGAGAAGATTGAAGAAACATTCAGAGTCAAACATGAAGATACTGAGGAACAAACAGGTTGGTTTTTATTCTCATTTGTTATTATTTTATGACATCATGCATTTAGGTTGTAACATTAAAATGGAATTAGCCTAAACTACATATATTATTTTTTCCCCAAAAAATATAATAATATATATATTAGTGGTGGTCATAGATAAATTTTTTAAATCTAGATTAATCTCACTGTAATCTTGGAATTAATCTAGATTAATCTAGATTAAAATGGCTAATTTGAATTCTGCCGAAGGCATTCAGAATATGTGTGCTACCCAAATAATGACTAAAAGTAAGTCTTTGAGATCGGGTTTCTCAAGCCAGGTGGCGCATTAGACCAGGAGCTCATCTCCTGTTTCCAAACTGCATCACAAACTGCTCGATAAAGCTGTTCTATGATAATTTGTTGATGAAAATAAATTATGTTCAATAAGATGTACTTGTGTTTACTAACTAACTAACAATGAAATTATTTTTTCTACCTATTAGATTGTGTGTTATATCTACGTATATATATCTATGGTAGCCAGTGTTTTCCCTTGGGGGGGGGGGGGGTTGTACATGTTACAACGTACTTTTATTTTGACAGGTTGCCGTGAAGTTTCTGTGTATACAGTATGATATGATGCTACTTTTCTCAAATGAAATGGTAAAATTAACACTCACAGCAGTTTTGGAGATTGAGTTTATCTGTTCATGTGAGATGCAAATGCCAAAAATTACCGGGAGCATCACGCGTGCTTCAGTATGCATTTAGTAAAAACACGTCTCCCCCATTCATACATACAGAGGCACATGGAACATACCGGATTCATATTTTGCATTTAAGTTTTCACAGAAACTAGTCCATATCGCGATTTGAATTAAGTGACAGACCAACATTTGATTTATGAATCCAAAAATCGACGAATTTACATGGCATTTTGCGCTATAGTAGATTCGGTTTTTATTAATGGAGTACGTGATCCCGTCTCTGTTTTGGCGGAGGAGACGTAAATGCGCGACCATGTATGGGTATTCTATAGTCTTTGGTATACATCCGCATAAATGTTTGACTAAGGTAAAAAAAAACTTTGGATGGGGTATTTACATGGGCTTCGGAGTGCATAGCAATGAAGTCAATTCTACTCCGAACCATCCCTTTAAACTATCAAGGTGAAAGTCATCATAGTTTGCGTAGTATAGACCCTGCTCCCAAGCTTTGAGAATAGATTAACGGCGATATTTTTTTATCGCCCGATAAGAGTCTCACGTTAACGCAGCACGTTAACGCCGATAACGGCCCACCACTATATATATATATATATATATATATATATATATATATATATATATATATATATATTTATATATATATATATATATGTATATACAGTGTTGGGTGTAACGCGTTACTAAGTAACGCGCTACTGTAAACTGTAATACTGTAATACTGTAATAAATAACGCCACTGAAAAATTAAAGTAACTGATTACTGTTCATTTAGTATTTTAATTACAGTTACGTTTAATGTACTTGCGTTATACTGTAAAATAATTAAACTCGCTGAATATCATTATTTAATTTGATTAATTAATCTTATAAATGTGAAAGTAAACTCTGCCGCTTTAAAATCGTTGAAGTGCAGGTGCACGTGATTTCGTGCAAGTGTGCTGCATACTCGTATCGTATTCTTAAAGCGGATGTTGAACTCGGCTGAAGCGAGTGGCTGTTTTGCGAAATGGAAATATGCCCATTACTTCAGTTTTCTGAAACAAGCAGACAAGAACATTACAGTAATATGTAAGCTATGTCCTGGGGAGAAAAAACTATCGGCCGCTGCGCTGTCAATAGCACGAGTACTCAAGCACCTGACACGG